>NC_092151.1:89111538-89411538 GCF_045791955.1 Oncorhynchus clarkii lewisi | reverse complement strand
TCCTTATATTAACTGTAACAGTAAAATCTTTGAAATTGTTGCATGTTGCGTTTATATTTTTTGTTCAGTATATACTACCTTCTTGCATCGACGCTCTCTTCTCCTCTCACATTCACATTCACACACATCTCACATTTCCCTTTGCTTGTGGACGTCGGTGCACAACACATCAGATGTCTGTGACCAGGTGAAAAAAATTTCCAAGCCAAACCTTCACACCATAACCGCTACATTCAGCCTACCTTGTTTTCACCATATTAATGTCATAGTCAACATACTGTAGCTACTAAAACTAACACGTTAGTAAGCCTGCTACAATCATGCAGTACAGTGTACAGAAAACAGTTTAGCAGTTACATCGGTGGGCTCCGGTGGCAATAAATGAATCAAATCTAAAGCTTACCTTGACATGGAAGAGTTCCAGTTTTGGATAGCCAGCTAGCTAACATAGCTAACGTCTCTGTTTGAGCCAGGTGTTTGAGTAGGCTAAAGTAGCTAGATGTATTTGTGGCGGCAGGGTAGCCTAGTGGTTAGAGCGTTGTTCTTAGCTGAGTTGCCTAGTTAAATAAAGGTAAAAAATTGCTAGCTAACAATCTGATGTCAATCTGATGTCATAGTCTCAGCACTGTCTGGTAACAATCTACAATCCAACAATCTGATGTCATAGTCTCAGCACTGTCTGGTAACAATCTACAATCCAACAATCTGATGTCATAGTCTCAGCACTGTCTGGTAACAATCTACAATCCAACAATCTGATGTCACAGTCTCAGCACTGTCTGGTAACAATCTACAATCCAACAATCTGATGTCATAGTCTCAGCACTGTCTGGTAACAATCTACAATCCAACAATCTGATGTCATAGTCTCAGCACTGTCTGGTAACAATCTACAATCCAACAATCTGATGTCATATATATATATATTACTGCATATACTGTACAACTGTTGTGGAAATGTCAATCCAAAGATTATGGCAGAAACTATTTAATGATGTTATAGAAAAATCTTTAATCAAGCAGCTGCAGGGGAGATCTACCTGTACTTCCGGCGCCGACAGAGATGGCCGCCTCGCTTCGCGTTCCTAGGAAACTATGCAGTTTTTTGTTTTTTTACGTGTTATTTCTTACATTAGTACCCCAGGTCATCTTAGGTTTCATCACATACAGTCGAGAAGAACTACTGAATATAAGATCAGCGTCAACTCACCATCAGTACGACCAAGAATACGCTTTTCGCGACGCGGATCCTGTGCTCTGCCTTACAAACAGGACAACGGAGTGGATCCCATGCAGCGACCCAAAAAAACGACTCCGAAAAAGAGGGAAACGAGGCGGTCTTCTGGTCAGACTCCGGAGACGGGCACATCGTGCACCATTCCCTAGCATTCTTCTTGCCAATGTCCAGTCTCTTGACAACAAGGTTGATGAAATCCGAGCAAGGGTAGCATTCCAGAGGGACATCAGAGACTGTAACGTTCTTTGCTTCACGGAAACGTGGCTTACTGGAGAGACGCTATCCGAAGCGGTGCAGCCAACAGGTTTCTCCACGCATCGCGCAGACAGGAAAAAACATCTTTCTGGTAAAAAGAGGGGCGGGGGCGTATGCCTTATGACTAACGTGACATGGTGTGATGAAAGAAACATACAGGAACTCAAATCCTTCTGTTCACCTGATTTAGAATTCCTCACAATCAAATGTAGACCGCATTATCTACCAAGAGAATTCTCTTCGATTATAATCACAGCCGTATATATCCCCCCCCAAGCAGACACATCGTTGGCTCTGAATGAACTTTATTTGACTCTTTGCAAACTGGAAACCATTTATCCGGAGGCTGCATTCATTGTAGCTGGGGATTTTAACAAGGCTAATCTGAAAACAAGACTCCCCAAATTTTATCAGCATATCGATTGCGCAACCAGGGGTGGAAAGACCTTGGATCATTGTTACTCTAACTTCCGCGACGCATATAAGGCCCTGCCCCGCCCCCCTTTCGGAAAAGCTGACCACGACTCCATTTTGTTGATCCCTGCCTACAGACAGAAACTAAAACAAGAGGCTCCCACGCTGAGGTCTGTCCAAACGCTGGTCCGACCAAGCTGACTCCACACTCCAAGATTGCTTCCATCACGTGGACTGGGACATGTTTCGTATTGCGTCAGACAACAACATTGACGAATACGCTGACTCGGTGTGCGAGTTCATTAGAACGTGCGTTGAAGATGTCGTTCCCATAGCAACGATTAAAACATTCCCTAACCAGAAACCGTGGATTGATGGCAGCATTCGTGTGAAACTGAAAGCGCGAACCACTGCTTTTAATCAGGGCAAGGTGTCTGGTAACATGACCGAATACAAACAGTGCAGCTATTCCCTCCGCAAGGCTATCAAACAAGCTAAGCGTCAGTACAGAGACAAAGTAGAATCTCAATTCAACGGCTCAGACACAAGAGGCATGTGGCAGGGTCTACAGTCAATCACGGACTACAGGAAGAAATCCAGCCCAGTCACGGACCAGGATGTCCTGCTCCCAGGCAGACTAAATAACTTTTTTGCCCGCTTTGAGGACAATACAGTGCCACTGACACGGCCTGCAACGAAAACTTGCGGTCTCTCCTTCACTGCAGCCGAGGTGAGTAAGACATTTAAACGTGTTAACCCTCGCAAGGCTGCAGGCCCAGATGGCATCCCCAGCCGCGCCCTCAGAGCATGCGCAGACCAGCTGGCCGGTGTGTTTACGGACATATTCAATCAATCCCTATACCAGTCTGCTGTTCCCACATGCTTCAAGAGGGCCACCATTGTTCCTGTTCCCAAGAAAGCTAAGGTAACTGAGCTAAACGACTTCCGCCCCGTAGCACTCACTTCCGTCATCATGAAGTGCTTTGAGAGACTAGTCAAGGACCATATCACCTCCACCCTACCTGACACCCTAGACCCACTCCAATTTGCTTACCGCCCAAATAGGTCCACAGACGATGCAATCTCAACCACACTGCACACTGCCCTAACCCATCTGGACAAGAGGAATACCTATGTGAGAATGCTGTTCATTGACTACAGCTCGGCATTCAACACCATAGTACCCTCCAAGCTCGTCATCAAGCTCGAGACCCTGGGTCTCGACCCCGCCCTGTGCAACTGGGTACTGGACTTCCTGACGGGCCGCCCCCAGGTGGTGAGGGTAGGCAACAACATCTCCTCCCCGCTGATCCTCAACACTGGGGCCCCACAAGGGTGCGTTCTGAGCCCTCTCCTGTACTCCCTGTTCACCCACGACTGCGTGGCCACGCACGCCTCCAACTCAATCATCAAGTTTGCGGACGACACAACAGTGGTAGGCTTGATTACCAACAACGACGAGACGGCCTACAGGGAGGAGGTGAGGGCCCTCGGAGTGTGGTGTCAGGAAAATAACCTCACACTCAACGTCAACAAAACTAAGGAGATGATTGTGGACTTCAGGAAACAGCAGAGGGAACACCCCCCTATCCACATCGATGGAACAGTAGTGGAGAGGGTAGTAAGTTTTAAGTTCCTCGGCGTACACATCACAGACAAACTGAATTGGTCCACCCACACAGACAGCATCGTGAAGAAGGCACAGCAGTGCCTCTTCAACCTCAGGAGGCTGAAGAAATTTGGCTTGTCACCAAAAGCACTCACAAACTTCTACAGATGCACAATCGAGAGCATCCTGTCGGGATGTATCACCGCCTGGTATGGCAACTGCTCCGCCCACAACCGTAAGGCTCTCTAGAGGGTAGTGAGGTCTGCACAACGCATCACCGGGGGTAAACTACCTGCCCTCCAGGACACCTACACCACCCGATGTCACAGGAAGGCCATAAAGATCATCAAGGACAACAACCACCCGAGCCACTGCCTGTTCACCCCGCTATCATCCAGAAGGCGAGGTCAGTACAGGTGCATCAAAGCTGGGACCGAGAGACTGAAAAACAGCTTCTATCTCAAGGCCATCAGACTGTTAAACAGCCACCACTAACATTGAGTGGCTTCTGCCAACACACTGACTCAACTCCAGCCACTTTAATAATGGGAATTGATGGGAAATGATGTAAAATATATCACTAGCCACTTTAAACAATGCTACCTAATATAATGTTTACATACCCTACATTATTCATCTCATATGTATACGTATATACTGTACTCTATATCATCTACTGCATCTTTATGTAATACATGTATCACTAGCCACTTTAACTATGCCACTTTGTTTACATACTCATCTCATATGTATATACTGTACTCAATACCATCTACTGTATCTTGCCTATGCCGCTCTGTACCATCACTCATTCATATATCTTTATGTACATATTCTTTATCCCCTTACACTTGTGTCTATAAGGTAGTAGTTTTGGAATTGTTAGCTAGATTACTTGTTGGTTATTACTGCATTGTCGGAACTAGAAGCACAAGCATTTCGCTACACTCGCATTAACATCTGCTAACCATGTGTATGTGACAAATAAAATTTGATTTGATTTGATTTACTTTTACAGCTTAACTGATGATGATATGATGATATTATGTTATGTTAATGATTTTATTGTTGTGGTTTTTTATCTTACACATGACTGTAATTGCAGTCTTTATGTTGATTGGTTAAGCACACTGTATTAATGTATTAGAATAGCTGACTGTAGATGTTTTTCCAACAGTACAGACAGACATTATCACACTACTGGCACTAGGCTGGAATAAGAGGAAGATCACCAACATGGATCGCATCTCGGCAAAGAAGTATTTTTCTTTTGGGGGGGGGGGGGGCCTATTATAAAACTTGTATCTGCTTGAATCAGCTTTCTCATTCTTGTTGATCTATTTCTACATGAACCTTGAACCTTCACCTACGTTACTTAATTGAATAGTATTTTTTTCAGAATGTCCAAAAACTGAAGGAGGAGACCAGCTTCCTTGAAGATAAGTGGTCAGAGCTGGACACCGATGACCCAGTGCTTCAGGAGTGGGTTGCTGAGGTCCACCAGTGGCCTGAAGGTATGTTAGGTTCAGGAGGGGTTGCTGAGATCCAGCAGTGGCCTGAAGGTATGTTAGGTTCAGGAGGGGTTGCTGAGGTGCAGCAGTGGCCTGAAGGTATGTTAGGTTCAGGAGGGGTTGCTGAGGTCCAGCAGTGGCCTGAAGGTATGTTAGGTTCAGGAGGGGTTGCTGAGGTCCATCAGTGGCCTGAAGGTATGTTAGGTTCAGGAGGGGTTGCTGAGGTGCAGCAGTGGCCTGAAGGTATGTTAGGTTCAGGAGGGGTTGCTGAGGTACGGCAATTTGATCTGAACAAATAGAACAAAAAGTCAGACAAACAGAAAAAGTTCAAACCAAGTTTATTCAACCCACAAGCATATATTTTTACCAACTAGGCATAGTCATCACCTTGCATGTCTAAGATAAACAATCCTTCTCTGTTGTTTGACAGAAACACAGTATGTTCCTCTCACTGGTATTGTCATGGCCAGCCTAAATCTAGGACCCTCATGGGTGTGGTAGTGTGTATGTATGGGATAGGACTATAGTCAGATGGTCTTCAATGTCTTCAATGTCTTCTGTCTTCAACTGTTGACTAATCCTGAGTTGAATTCCACATCCCTCATTGTCCAACTGGCCTGCCTTATCAGGAACTGAAACCAAACTGCTACCCTTTGTCTCCTTCCAACATGTTTGAACAGAATATGAACTGTATTTCTGATCAATTTGATGTTATTTTAATCGACAAAAAATGTGCTTTTTCTTTAAAAAACAAGGACGTTTCTAAGTAAAGCCAAACTTTTGAACGGTAGTGTACATACATTTTACATATACATTTTACATACACATTTTGCATACATGTCACTTCTATGGACAGCAATCACATAACAATAATACATGACCAAACATAATCTCTTTAATCTCTTTAATCCCACCCCTCAGCCTCTCTCAGCCCATCCCACCTATCACCATAGACCTCAGCTCTTTAATCCCACCTCTCAGCCTCTCTCAGCCCATCCCACCTATCACCATAGACCTCAGCTCTTTAATCCCACCCCTCAGCCTCTCTCAGCCCATCCCACCTATCACCATAGACCTCAGCTCTTTAATCCCACCCCTCAGCCTCTCTCAGGACATCCCACCTATCGCCATAGACCTCAGCTCTTTAATCCCACCCCTCAGCCTCTCTCAGCCCATCCCACCTATCACCATAGACCTCAGCTCTTTAATCCCACCCCTCAGCCTCTCTCAGCACATCCCACCTATCGCCATAGACCTCAGCTCTTTAATCCCACCCCTCAGCCTCTCTCAGCCCATCCCACCTATCACCATAGACCTCAGCTCTTTAATCCCACCCCTCAGCCTCTCTCAGCCCATCCCACCTATCGCCATAGACCTCAGCTCTTTAATCCCACCCCTCAGCCTCTCTCAGCCCATCCCACCTATCACCATAGACCTCAGCTCTTTAATCCCACCCCTCAGCCTCTCTCAGCCCATCCCACCTATCACCATAGACCTCAGCTCTTTAATCCCACCCCTCAGCCTCTCTCAGCCCATCCCACCTATCACCATAGACCTCAGCTCTTTAATCCCACCCCTCAGCCTCTCTCAGCCCATCCCACCTATCACCATCGACCTTAGCTCTTTAATCCCACCCCTCAGCCTCTCTCAGCCCATCCCACCAATCGCCATCGACCACCCTTGTTTGGTTTCCATGTGCCATATATTTTTCATTGTGCTGTGATGTTTTACATACATTTTGAACCTTTCTAATCATATAGGATCCACAGATTATGAGCCAAAGATGAATACCTTTCTTACGAGTATTATTATATTAGTTGTTGACTGATTGTGGCTTTCCAAATCACCCAACACTGCTATTTGTAAGGTTAATTTCAAGTAAAATATTTCAGCATTACTCCAGTAAACCAGGTATCCGCCCAGGTAGAACGCCATGTGGTGTCTCTATAGGGGGGGTACTGTCATGACCTGATCTGTTTCACCTGTCCTTGTGCTAGTCTCCACCCCCCTCCAGGTGTCACCCACCTTCCCAATTATCCTGTGTATTTATACCTGTGTTCTCTGTCTGTTTGTTGCCAGTTGCTCGTTGAAGCTTATCAGCAGTTTTCCTGTCAGCTCCTGATGTTTCCCAGCCTCTCTTTTCTCATCCTCCTGGTTTTTGACCTTTGCCTGTCCCTGTACCTCTCCGCCTGACCTCTCTGCCTATCCCTGAGCCTGCCTGCCGTCCTGTAAATTTGCCTTACCCTGGATTATCGACCCCTGCCTGCCTTGACCTGTCTTTACCTGCCCTGCTGTTACAATAAACCTTGTTACTTTGACTGCCTGCATCTGGGTCTTACCTTGATTCCTGATAAAGGTTTCATTTTATTTTTGGCATTGAAACGAGGCTATTCAGGCAAGAGAAAAAAAACTCACCTCACCTAAATGTATAGCCCCGTTGCAAAATATAAATGGACTGTTTGAAAATGTGAAGGGACATTTTTTAAATGTTTAGCTTACCTGCTCGAAGCTAAACAAACAGTCTATGTGCACAATACCTTAAAGCAAACATTATAATATATTTAACCCTTTTACTGCATTACTTGAATTCCCCTTTAATAATATCTTCCACTATATATTTTCCTCTGTTTCCAACCTTTAACATTTTAACCTTTAATCATTACATTAATAAATTCAAGGCCCTGCTCATTTTGTTCTTATTTTCGTTAAATCAATGTCAATTCTCTCTCAACGCTCATGCTCTGTGTGTGTGTGAAAGTGAAACTTCTTCATGAGTATGGGCATGTGCAAACGTTTCTCTAAAAGAACTAGGCCTTAGCCTACTACTCTTGACAACAAGATGTAATCTCAGGGTGAGGTTTTCTTCACTACGCACAATCAACAGTGAGACATTCGCATCTAAACCAGGAGTCCAACCACAGTAAGTACTGTTGCTGATCTTTGACTAATACTAATTACTATTAATCAACAGTTCCGTAAAAGGTGTGTGTGGGGGGGGGGGGGGGGCATGTTTAATCAGTGGTGGAAAAGGTACCAAATTGTCATACTTGAGTAAAAGTAGATATATCTAAGTAGGAAATGACTCAAGTAAAAGTGAAAGTCACCCAGTAAAATACTGAGTAAAAGTCTAAAAGTATTTGGTTTTAATTATACTGAAGTATCAGAAGTCAAAGTATGAATCATTTCAAAGTCTTTATATTAAGCAAAACAGACGGCACCATTTTCTTGTTTTTTAAATTTACGAATAGTCAGGGGCACACTCCAACACTAAGACTTAATTAACAAACAAAGCATTTTGTGTTTCGTGAATCTGCCAGAACAGAGGCAGGGATCTCCTGAGAAGTGCGTGAATTGCACCATTTTCCTGTCCTGCTAAGCATTCAAAATGTAACAAGTACTTCTGGGTGTCAGGGGAAATGTATTGAGCAAAAAGTATATTATTTTCTTTAGGAATGTAGTGGAGTAGAAGTAAAAGCAGTCAAAAATATAAATAGTAAAGTACAGTGTACACCAAAAAACTACTAAAGTAGTACTTTCAAGAATTTTTATTTGGGTACTTTACACCACTGTGTTGAAGTTCCCACAACAATAGTAAACAAACACAAAATAGGCCAACTGGGAAAAAGGCAATTTCTAGGTGGTTTAGAGTTAGAATTAGGGTTAGGTTTAGTGTTGGAGAAAATAGGTTAGTAGCCTATTACATAATTACATGTCTTCTTACCCACCTTATTCTTAGATGAAGATCGGTGACATGATTGAGATCAACAGAGGACGATACAAACACTGGGCTCTGTACATTGGACATGGATATGTCATCCATTTGGTAGTTCCAGGTATGATGTTTTTCTGGAAATGTATTTGTTGTAGCCGATATTCCAATTCCAGAATTAGCGGAGAGTGTAAACATCATTTGAAGTCAAATTGTTAACAGCACAGTAAAACTGATATCAACATGGTCGATAGTCAGAACTTTTTGAACATATTCAATCAGCTACAGCATCTGCTGTTCTCTCTGTCTCTTTAGTTCTCTCATCAAAACACACAATTACACTTACATGTGCACACTATGGTGGAAAATTACTACCCCTCCATATATGGTCGCTATGCTTGCAAGCTGGTTTAGTATGTTTCCCTCTGATTCATGTCTGAAATCATTTCTTCGTTTGAGGCCAACAACTGAAGAGAGGAACTGGTCTGGGGGCCACATCCTGGTTTCGATGCACTAAAACAGTCTACACAGCAAATCAAATGAAATTGTGTTTGTCACATGCACCGAATAAAACAGGTGTAGTCGACCTTACAGTGAAAAACTTACCTACAAACCCTTAACCAACAATACAGAATGAAAAAAAAAAGTGTTCATGTATTTACTAAAATAAACTGGAGTAAAAAATCTAGAAATTCTTTTTTTTTTAAACAAATAATTAAGGAGCAGCAATAAAAACAGTAGAGAGGCTATATACAGGGGGTACCGGTACAGAGTCAATGTGGAGACTATATACAGGGGGAACCGGTACAGAGTCAATGTGGAGGCTATATACAGGGGGTACCGGTACAGAGTCAATGTGGAGGTTATATACAGGGGGTACCGGTACAGAGTCAATGTGGAGGTTATATACAGGGGGTACCGGTACAGAGTCAATGTGGAGGTTATATACAGGGGGTACCGGTACAGAGTCAATGTGGAGGCTATATACAGGGGGTACCGGTACAGAGTCAATGTGGAGGCTATATATAGGGGGTACCGGTACAGAGTCAATGTGGAGGCTATATACAGGGGGTACCAGTACAGAGTCAATGTGGAGGTTATATACAGGAGGTACCAGTACAGAGTCAATGTGGAGGCTATATACAGGGGGTACCGGTACAGAGTCAATGTGGAGGCTATATACAGGGGGTACCGGTACATGAGTCAATGTGGAGGCTATATACAGGGGCTACCGGTACAGAGTCAATGTGGAGGTTATATACAGGGGGTACCGGTACAGAGTCAATGTGGAGAATATATACAGGGGCTACCGGTACAGAGTCAATGTGGAGGTTATATACAGGGGCTACCGGTACAGAGTCAATGTGGAGGTTATATACAGGGGCTACCGGTACAGAGTCAATGTGGAGACTATATACAGGGGGTACCGGTACAGAGTCAATGTGGAGGCTATATACAGGGGCTACCGGTACAGGAGTCCATGTGGAGGCTATATACAGAGGGTACCGATACAGGAGTCCATGTGGAGGCTATATACAGGGGGTACCGATACAGGAGTCCACGTGGAGGCTATATATAGGGGGTACCAGTACAGAGTCAATGTGGAGGCTATAAATAGGGGGTACCGGTACAGAGTCAATGTGGAGGCTATATACAGGGGGTACCTGTACAGAGTCAATGTGGAGGCTATATACAGGGGGTACCGGTACAGGAGTCAATGTGGAGGCTATATACAGGGGGTACCGGTACAAAGTCAATGTGGAGGCTATATACAGGGGGTACCGGTACAGGAGTCAATGTGGAGGCTATATACAGGGGGTACCGGTACAGAGTCAATTTGGAGGCTATATACAGGGGCTACCGGTACAGAGTCAATGTGGAGGCTATATACAGGGGCTACCGATACTGGAGTCCACGTGGAGGCTATAAACAGGGAGACCAGTACAGAGTCAATGTTGAGGCTATAAACAGGGGGTACCGGTACAGAGTCTATGCGGAGGCTATATACAGGGGGTACCAGTACAGAGTCAATGTGGAGGCTATATACAGGGGGTACCGGTACAGAGTCAATGTGGAGGCTATATACAGGGGCTACCGGTACAGGAGTCCATGTGGAGGCTATATACAGAGGGTACCGATACAGGAGTCCATGTGGAGGCTATATACAGGGGGTACCGATACAGGAGTCCACGTGGAGGCTATATATAGGGGGTACCAGTACAGAGTCAATGTGGAGGCTATAAATAGGGGGTACCGGTACAGAGTTGATGTGGAGGCTATATACAGGGGGTACCTGTACAGAGTCAATGTGGAGGCTATATACAGGGGGTACCGGTACAGGAGTCAATGTGGAGGCTATATACAGGGGGTACCGGTACAAAGTCAATGTGGAGGCTATATACAGGGGGTACCGGTACAGGAGTCAATGTGGAGGCTATATACAAGGGGTACCGGTACAGAGTCAATGTGGAGGCTATATACAGGGGCTACCGGTACAGAGTCAATGTGGAGACTATATACAGGGGGTACCGATACAGGAGTCCATGTGGAGGTTATATACAGGGGGTACCGGTACAGAGTCAATTTGGAGGCTATATACAGGGGCTACCGGTACAGAGTCAATGTGGAGGCTATATACAGGGGCTACCGATACTGGAGTCCACGTGGAGGCTATAAACAGGGAGACCAGTACAGAGTCAATGTTGAGGCTATAAACAGGGGGTACCGGTACAGAGTCTATGCGGAGGCTATATACAGGGGGTACCAGTACAGAGTCAATGTGGAGGCTATATACAGGGGGTACCGGTACAGAGTCAATGTGGAGGCTATATACAGGGGGTACCGGTACAAAGTCAATGTGGAGGCTATATACAGGGGGTACCGGTACAGGAGTCAATGTGGAGGCTATATACAAGGGGTACCGGTACAGAGTCAATGTGGAGGCTATATACAGGGGCTACCGGTACAGAGTCAATGTGGAGACTAAATACAGGGGGTACCGATACAGGAGTCCATGTGGAGGTTATATACAGGGGGTACCGATACAGGAGTCCACGTGGAGGCTATATATAGGGGGTACCAGTACAGAGTCAATGTGGAGGCTATATACAGGGGGTACCTGTACAGAGTCAATGTGGAGGCTATATACAGGGGGTACCGGTACAGAGTCAATGTGGAGGCTATATACAGGGGGTACCGGTACAGAGTCAATGTGGAGGCTACATACAGGGGGTACCGGTACATGAGTCAATGTGGAGGCTATATACAGGGGGTACCGGTACAGAGTCAATTTGGAGGCTATATACAGGGGCTACCGGTACAGAGTCAATGTGGAGGCTATATACAGGGGCTACTGATACTGGAGTCCACATGGAGGCTATAAACAGGGAGACCAGTACAGAGTCAATGTTGAGGCTATAAACAGGGGGTACCGGTACAGAGTCTATGCGGAGGCTATATACAGGGGGTACCTGTACAGAGTCAATGTGGAGGCTATATACAGGGGGCAACGGTACAGAGTCAATGTGGAGGCTATATACAGGGGGTACTGGTACAGAGTCAATGTGGAGGCTATATACAGGGGGTACCAGTACAGAGTCAATGTGGAGGCTATATACAGGGGGGTACCGGTACAGAGTCAATGTGGAGGCTATATACAGGTGATACAGGTACAGGAGTCCACGTGGAGGCTATAAACAGGGGGTACCGTTACAGAGTCAATGTGGAGGCTAAATACAGGGGGTACCGTTACAGAGTCAATGTGGAGGCTATATATAGGGGGTACCGGTACAGAGTCAATGTGGAGGCTATATACAGGGGGTACCAGTACAGAGTCAATGTGGAGGCTACATACAGGGGGTACCAGTACAGAGTCAATGTGGAGGCTATATACAGGGGGTACCGGTACAGAGTCAATGTGGAGGCTATATACAGGGGGTACCAGTACAGAGTCAATGTGGAGGCTATATACAGGGGTTCCGGTAGAGAGTCAATGTGGATGCTATATACAGGGGTACCGGTACAGGAGTCAATGTGGAGGCTATATACAGGGGCTACCGGTACAGAGTCAATGTGGAGACTATATACAGGGGGTACCGATACAGGAGTCCATGTGGAGGCTATATACAGGGGGTACCGATACAGGAGTCCACGTGGAGGCTAATTACAGGGGGTACCGGTACAAAGTCAATGTGGAGGCTATATACAGGGGGTACCGGTACAGGAGTCAATGTGGAGGCTATAGACAGGGGGTACCGGTACAGAGTCAATTTGGAGGCTATATACAGGGGCTACCGGTACAGAGTCAATGTGGAGGCTATAAACAGGGAGACCAGTACAGAGTCAATGTGGAGGCTATAAACAGGGGGTACCGGTACAGAGTCTATGCGGAGGCTATATACAGGGGGTACTGGTACAGAGTCAATGTGGAGGCTATATACAGGGGGTACCAGTACAGAGTCAATGTGGAGGCTATATACAGGGGGGTACCGGTACAGAGTCAATGTGGAGGCTATATACAGGGGCTACTGATACTGGAGTCCACATGGAGGCTATAAACAGGGAGACCAGTACAGAGTCAATGTTGAGGCTATAAACAGGGGGTACCGGTACAGAGTCTATGCGGAGGCTATATACAGGGGGTACCTGTACAGAGTCAATGTGGAGGCTATATACAGGGGGCACCGGTACAGAGTCAATGTGGAGGCTATATACAGGGGGTACTGGTACAGAGTCAATGTGGAGGCTATATACAGGGGGTACCAGTACAGAGTCAATGTGGAGGCTATATACAGGGGGGTACCGGTACAGAGTCAATGTGGAGGCTATATACAGGTGATACAGGTACAGGAGTCCACGTGGAGGCTATAAACAGGGGGTACCGTTACAGAGTCAATGTGGAGGCTAAATACAGGGGGTACCGTTACAGAGTCAATGTGGAGGCTATATATAGGGGGTACCGGTACAGAGTCAATGTGGAGGCTATATACAGGGGGTACCAGTACAGAGTCAATGTGGAGGCTACATACAGGGGGTACCAGTACAGAGTCAATGTGGAGGCTATATACAGGGGGTACCGGTACAGAGTCAATGTGGAGGCTATATACAGGGGGTACCAGTACAGAGTCAATGTGGAGGCTATATACAGGGGTTCCGGTAGAGAGTCAATGTGGATGCTATATACAGGGGTACCGGTACAGGAGTCAATGTGGAGGCTATATACAGGGGCTACCGGTACAGAGTCAATGTGGAGACTATATACAGGGGGTACCGATACAGGAGTCCATGTGGAGGCTATATACAGGGGGTACCGATACAGGAGTCCACGTGGAGGCTAATTACAGGGGGTACCGGTACAAAGTCAATGTGGAGGCTATATACAGGGGGTACCGGTACAGGAGTCAATGTGGAGGCTATAGACAGGGGGTACCGGTACAGAGTCAATTTGGAGGCTATATACAGGGGCTACCGGTACAGAGTCAATGTGGAGGCTATAAACAGGGAGACCAGTACAGAGTCAATGTGGAGGCTATAAACAGGGGGTACCGGTACAGAGTCTATGCGGAGGCTATATACAGGGGGTACTGGTACAGAGTCAATGTGGAGGCTATATACAGGGGGTACCAGTACAGAGTCAATGTGGAGGCTATATACAGGGGGGTACCGGTACAGAGTCAATGTGGAGGCTATATACAGGTGATACAGGTACAGGAGTCCACGTGGAGGCTATAAACAGGGGTACCGTTACAGAGTCAATGTGGAGGCTAAATACAGGGGGTACCGTTACAGAGTCAATGTGGAGGCTATATACAGTTGGTACTGGTACAGAGTCAATGTGGAGAATATATACAGGGGGGTACCGGTACAGATTCAATGTGGAGACTATATACAGGGGGTACCGGTACAGAGTCAATGTGGAGGCTATGTACAGGTGGTACTGGTACAGAGTCAATGTGGAGACTACAGTGCCTTGCGAAAGTATTCGGCCCCCTTGAACTTTGCGACCTTTTGCCACATTTCAGGCTTCAAACATAAAGATATAAAACTGTATTTTTTTGTGAAGAATCAACAACAAGTGGGACACAATCATGAAGTGGAACAACATTTATTGGATATTTCAAACTTTTTTAACAAATCAAAAACTGAAAAATTGGGCGTGCAAAATTATTCAGCCCCCTTAAGTTAATACTTTGTAGCGCCACCTTTTGCTGCGGTTACAGCTGTAAGTCGCTTGGGGTATGTCTCTATCAGTTTTGCACATCGAGAGACTGAAATTTTTTCCCATTCCTCCTTGCAAAACAGCTCGAGCTCAGTGAGGTTGGATGGAGAGCATTTGTGAACAGCAGTTTTCAGTTCTTTCCACAGATTCTCGATTGGATTCAGGTCTGGACTTTGACTTGGCCATTCTAACACCTGGATATGTTTATTTTTGAACCATTTCATTGTAGATTTTGCTTTATGTTTTGGATCATTGTCTTGTTGGAAGACAAATCTCCGTCCCAGTCTCAGGTCTTTTGCAGACTCCATCAGGTTTTCTTCCAGAATGGTCCTGTATTTGGCTCCATCCATCTTCCCATCAATTTTAACCATCTTCCCTGTCCCTGCTGAAGAAAAGCAGGCCCAAACCATGATGCTGCCACCACCATGTTTGACAGTGGGGATGGTGTGTTCAGCTGTGTTGCTTTTACGCCAAACATAACGTTTTGCATTGTTGCCAAAAAGTTCAATTTTGGTTTCATCTGACCAGAGCACCTTCTTCCACATGTTTGGTGTGTCTCCCAGGTGGCTTGTGGCAAACTTTAAACAACACTTTTTATGGATATCTTTAAGAAATGGCTTTCTTCTTGCCACTCTTCCATAAAGGCCAGATTTGTGCAATATACGACTGATTGTTGTCCTATGGACAGAGTCTCCCACCTCAGCTGTAGATCTCTGCAGTTCATCCAGAGTGATCATGGGCCTCTTGGCTGCATCTCTGATCAGTCTTCTCCTTGTATGAGCTGAACGTTTAGAGGGACGGCCAGGTCTTGGTAGATTTGCAGTGGTCTGATACTCCTTCCATTTCAATATTATCGCTTGCACAGTGCTCCTTGGGATGTTTAAAGCTTGGGAAATCTTTTTGTATCCAAATCCGGCTTTAAACTTCTTACTAACAGTATCTCGGACCTGCCTGGAGTGTTCCTTGTTTTTCATGATGTTCTCTGCGCTTTTAACGGACCTCTGAGACTATCACAGTGCAGGTGCATTTATACGGAGACTTGATTACACACAGGTGGATTGTATTTATCATCATTAGTCATTTAGGTCAACATTGGATCATTCAGAGATCTTCACTGAACTTCTGGAGAGAGTTTGCTGCACTGAAAGTAAAGGGGCTGAATAATTTTGCACGCCCAATTTTTCAGTTTTTGATTTGTTAAAAAAGTTTGAAATATCCAATAAATGTCGTTCCACTTCATGATTGTGTCCCACTTGTTGTTGATTCTTCACAAAAAAATACAGTTGTATATCTTTATGTTTGAAGCCTGAAATGTGTCAAAAGGTTGCAAAGTTCAAGGGGGCCGAATACTTTCGCAAGGCACTGTATATACAGGGGGTACCGGTACAGAGTCAATGTGGAGGCTATATACAGGTGGTACTGGTACAGAGTCAATGTGGAGACTATATACAGGGGGTACCGGTATAGAGTCAATGTGGAGGCTATGTACAGGGTGTTACAGTACAGAGTCAATGTGGAGACTATATACAGGGGGTACCTGTACAGAGTCAATGTGGAGGCTATATACAGGTGGTACTGGTACAGAGTCAATGTGGAGGCTATATACAGGTGGTACCAGTACAGAGTCAATGTGAAGGGGTACATTTCAGTTGAGGTAATATGTACATGTAGGTAGAGGTAAAGTGACTATGAAAGGATAATAAACAGAGAATAGCAGTGTGTTCAGGTGGATGTTGACCGCTCCATTATTAAAATTCTTATTGATAAAGTTTGACAACACACAAACCTTGTCCTTTTCTCCTGTTTTATAGATGGGTCTTCAGGTTTCTGGAGTGCTTTCTCATCCAGCTCACCCAGTGTTTCCTGTAAAGGCATGATTACAATAGATACATTAATGGATGTGGCAGCAGGGGATCCTTGCAAAATATACAACTACTTGGATGACGAGTACAATCCAAGGAGGACTGAAGTCATTATGGGGGAAGTGGACAAAATGAGAGGCTTCACAATAAAATATGACCTCCTTGGACAGAACTGCGAGCATTTTGTTACTTTCCTCCGTTATGGCAAATCAGAGTCCAAACAGGTAGCCATGACAGTATAATGAGAGAATATTCTAATTAATGCTTTGCTTGATGAGATGCACTCCATATTCATTTGTTTTCTGCTTGTCTTTTTCCTTGTAGTCAGATGACTTCATGAAAAAGTTGCTTGGTTGAGTGGCCGCTGTTGCAGCAATCAAAGTTATGAAATAGGTACCTTGGGTTTCATGAGTCCATGGAGAATGCCAGTGATGCAAAATGTTGTTTATAGCCAAATGAATAAAGGCCTATCTTAAAGACCAATGTGGTTGTGTTGTCAACTTTCCTTCAAATCAAACAGAATTTTAAATTAATATACTAGCCTCTCTAGTATCAAAACATGACCTTGATTAACCTTGTATGGCACTGGGCTAAATCAGGGTCACACAGAGTGTTTCTGGGTAGTCTTAAATCTACTTAGAAAAAGTATACACTTCACATACATGGTTATGGGCTTAACAAAAAGAAGACACCTGTACAGAGTTAGATACAGTTGAAATGTATTCCATTTTGAGTTTGCATCCCAATATTAGACTTTATAATCATCACAGAATACTGAAATATAACAAAACCGTTTGACATCGAAACAATGGATTTTCTGCAGTTAATTTTTTTTTTGTTCATTAGTTAATACATCATGGAAAATATGACTAACATTCCACCCATGAGGCCACTAGAGGGCAATTGACTGCAGGAACAGGATCTGTGGAGAATCCTCCCATACAGTTCATGTTAATCATACATTCTGTTATAACGTATTAGCCCCGTTTTTACTTTTAGGGACAGATTGCAGGAACCAGATTAAACCTCCTCCTGGATTTAAAAGCATTGTTAATGGATCATCACAATTGAAAGTGATTCTTAATCCAGGACTTCATCTGGGTCTGTGAAACCTGCACTTTAATTGTTCTAAACTAGTTCTTTGAATGGATACAGTAAGGTAGGAGAATACAGTAAATACAGGAGAATACAGTAAATACAGAGAATACAGTAATGCATACAGTAGGAGATAGGAGAATACAGTAAATACAGGAGAATACAGTAAATACAGAGAATACAGTAATGCATACAGTAGGAGATAGGAGAACAGGTTTTTGATGACATCAATATGCTGTTAATTTACAGTAAACAAGACAACAGTAAACATGTCGTCCCAGGCGAATGATGCAGTGCCCCCTTTGAGCCATTTAGTAAATGACTGATCTCTATGGCGAGACACATCATTCACCCAAGTTCCGATCAAATCAGGCCAGTGGTGTCTGAAATATTGCTTTTGACCAGCGTACGTACAGTTGATTAGTATAGCAACCCCCTTTGACAGGGTTTGCAACATGTGTGCCAAATTTTGCTACAGTATGAATATCGTTGACTGATTTATATGCATTTGTGCCAGACCACGCCCATGTGAATGTTTATTGGTCAATAGATTGTTTTAAGTACTCCTCTGAAAAATAGTGTGTTGTGGTACCTTTGTCCATTGTTGCCACATACCAACTTTCATGCAGATCAGTCATTCGGCGCCAGAGGAGTAGCATTTTAAGTATTTTTCCCAACATTCAAAATGGAGGAAAATTCATCACTGCAGACTTTGTAGGTGTAGGTGCCTACGGCCAAATTGTTCCTTGTGAAGAGAGGGAACTATGTACCGAATTTCATGATTTTAAGTCAAACGGGATTAGAGACGTAACCTTTCAAATTGTGCTTTATCAATCGTTTGTTATAGCGCCACCATCTGGCCAATCAGTATAATTTTCTGGCCAATCAGTAAATACGGGATCTCTATTGGGGGGACAGTAGAAATGAAACATGGTCCTGAGCACCAAATCATAAAATACTTTATCCAATAGATCCTTTTCCAGTACACACTGACATCATGCACAGATGCGTGCAGCTCTTGGCGGCAGTAAGAAAACCATCGCCGTCTGCACCCTGTAACAAAAACTAGAAAAAGCCATTTTACTGGTTGGAGTTTGAGTTTTTTTATAATATAATATAATATAATATATTTTTTTATAATATAAGTATAATGCAGTTGATTTTCCATGATGCAAACATTATATTAAGCAGGACATTCATAAGAGCCTTAAAATCCAATTATATTCCAAAAGTAGTGTGAAATGCACTCATAAACAACGTGTAAATTGAGGCTTTATTTGCTGGTATCTATAAGAACTCCCTTTGTTCTGACACCAACTTGTGCATATCGCCCTCATGTGGAAATGTTTGCAGGTATTCAGGTATTCAAGTTTTCAGATCACCACCAGAGGGCAGTAACAGTTTACCTTCTGATGTATGGGGCATGAGCATGGGACTGTTGCAAACTGTCAGACTGGAGAGATATTTGGGACTAACACTTAAAATGTTGAACATTCTAGATAAGGCTTTTATATCATGTAAGCATGTTATATCTATGGAAATGTAGAATATTACAAGCTTCAACGTCCTGAGAAGGATTGAGAACTGTCTTGATTAGACAATAGCTGATATCAAATCAAAATAATATTAAAGTTTTCGTTAAAACTTCTTGATTCTACTTGAGACGCATATGTCTCAACTAGGCACCTGGAAATGCAAATGCGCTACGCTAAATGCTAAATGTACTCGTTAAAACTCAAACCTTGATCAAAATTCACAAGCAGGGTATTGAATTAAAGCTACACTCGTTGTGAACCTAGCCAACAAGTCAGATTTTTAAAATGCTTTTCGGCGAAAGCATGAGAAGCTATTATCTGATAGCATGCAACACCCCAAAATGCCTGAATGCGATGTAAACAAAGATATAGCTTAGCCGGCGCAACACAAAACGCAGAAATAAAATATAAAACATTCATTACCTTTGACGAGCTTCTTTCTTGGCACTCCTATATGCCCCATAAACATCACTATTGGGTCTTTTTTTCGTTTAAATCGGTCCATATATACCCAAAATAGCTTTCTATGGAAGCTGTGTCATTCAGAAAAAAACATTGTTTTTAAACGCTGCGTCATTTTTTAAAATTAAAAAAGTCGACGATAAACTTTCACAAAACACTTCGAAATCCTTTTGTAATCCAACTTTAGGTATTAGTAAACGTTTATAATCTATCAAAATGATTACAGGGCGATGTATATTCAATAGCTCCTCGTCTGCAAATCAATGGCTGCCAATGTCCACATTGAAAAGATTCTGGTGGAGACCGGAAGAAACGGAATCCAGATAGTTGGATTTTCCAACAAAAAATTCCATTGAAAATGACGACAATGGCGACATCGTGTGGAATTTGTATGAATTGCATGCAGGTCGATATTAAATTTTGTCCCCTTTTAACAACCCATGAAAGTGACTTATGGAAATTATTTTTAGCTTTCAGAGAGCAGTTTTTCTTGCGTTTTTCAATGAAACACACAATCTGTTATAGTCACAGCCGTGATTTAACCAGTTTTAGAAACTTCAGAGTGTTTTCTATCCACACATACTAATCATATGCATATACTATATTCCTGGCATGAGTAGCAGGACGCTGAAAAGTTGCGCGATTTTTAACAGAATGTTCGAAAAAGGAAGGGGTAGACTTAAGAGGATATTATTAATTAAAGGTTTCGTTCACAGATTTGCAGATGATATCACAGGTGCAGCGAAATGCTTTTGTTTCTAGCTTCAACAGTGCAGTAATACCTAGCAATACAAATAAACAAAATACACATGGAAACGTTCTGAGAAAATAAATAGAAGAGTAATGTAAGAAATAACACATCAAAGTTGTCTAGAAACAGGGTGACCGTGTCTGACGAACACTGATTGTGTTCTCTGCACATCCCCCTTTATTGGGCAAACATGAGGTAGTCCTACACTGTTGATCCTTATCAAGAACTACATTACTGTAGGGAACTGGTTCCAGACCTTTTTCAGTTACTGTGCCACCAACTAAATGTTGCCCTTCCCAGAATAACTCTGAAGTACCCCCTCTTGCATGTTAGCAGTAAACACATGATCTCATGAGTCTTATCAAGTACCCCGTGTGGATAGGCCAGGTACCCCCAGATGTCCTAGTACCCCATGCGGATAGGCCAGCTACCCCCAGGTCCTAGTACCCCCGGTTGGGAACCACTGTTTTAGGGTACCTGTATTCCTACGGAAGAGAGTTGTTAAAGTTCTTATTGTTTCATGTCCAGTTCGCTCCAGCTGTTATGATTGTATAATTAATTGTAAAACATCGCCAGCAAAGTGGATACATTGTGTCATTTCACCTCACCTGGGGCGGCAGGGTATCCTAGTGGTTAGAGCATTGGACTAGCAACCGTAAGGTTGCAAGTTCAAATCCCCGAGCTGACAAGGTACAAAATCTGTCGTTCTGCCCCTGAACAGGCAGTTAACCCACTGTTCCTAGGCCGTCATTGAAAATAAGAATTTGTTCTTAACTGACTTACCTAGTTAAATAAATAAAACCTGTGAAGAAAAAATACATCTCTTTGAGGACAGTGGAGGTTGATAAAAGGTAATAAAACCTATGCATTTTGGGCCTTTTTCTTCACTCTTCACCAGGGGGTTACAGGTGAAAAAGTAAGGAGTGTGCTGTGGGGATTCCAATCAACATCGGAAGACAAAACATGATGCGATTGGTTAATTAGTTGTGAAAATCTGATCAAAAGGGGCCATTTGAAAAATATGAAAGTCTCTTTCAAAAGGATGCGAGGACGGATGAGAGGTCGCAAGAGGTCAATCAAACCCCAATTGAGATTCTCCCCCGCTGTCCTCCAATAGTTGCTGAATGTCCTCTTCACTGAAGAGCGAGGTAGCGACCGCTTAATTGCACCTCCCCTGTGAGAACCATGAGCACGGGCAAGTGTGATTAGACAGACTTCACAATGCAGAAAACCATCCAAAAGCTATGATATACTGTATTACCGGAGCTAGACTTGAATGTTTCCCCTTCTAAGTGCAGGCTGCTAGATATTCGTTTGATAATAAACAGCCTAGTCCAGTCATGTTTAGCTGGTTAACAAGCTGGTAAATTGACCAGCAGTATGGTTTTAGATGGCAGTAGGAGAAAGGAAAGGCCTCCTGGATACTGTATTTGTTACATTACTGTTTTTAAATAATTAGAGAAGTTTATTTTTTAATGACAATATGATTTAGAAAAGTGTTAGGTTATATAAAAATATAGAGAGAGATTTTACAGTAGCATGAAAGGAAATTGTCACGTGTGCTCCCTCCCTGGCTTCTAGGTCACCAGGCTGCTTGTTAGGGCGCACACCTGTCACCATCGTTAAGCACACCTGTCACCATCGTTACGCGCACCTGTCACCATCGTTACGCGCACCTGTCACCATCGTTACGGGCACCTGTCACCATCGTTACGCGCACCTGTCACCATCGTTAAGCGCACCTGTCACCATCGTTACGCGCACCTGTCACCATCGTTACGCGCACCTGCGCGTCATCAGACGTCATGGACTCCATCACCTCCTTGATTACCTGCCCTTTATATGTCACTTCCTTTTGTTCCTTCCCCAGGTGTCATTGTTTCTGTTTCTTGTCTGTGTGTTGTTCGGGATTTCTTGTTTTGTATTATGTTACATTTATTTATTAAAACAGTCACTCCCTGAACTTGCTTCCTGACTCTCAGCGCACTTGTTACAGAAATAAATTCATATAAAATTAAAGGATTCATAAACGGGGGGGAAGACATGAATAACAAATTATCCAAATAGCTGTGAATGATTTTCTAACTGTCATTAACATGGTAACAGCAGCCAGGGGGATATTGATAGGGATAGGAATGGAGATGAAGGCTGATCCTATTGCCACAACCCCAACCACTGGAGAAGTGAATGCCCAGAAATACTAAAAAGGCGGGAAGGGAATAACCAGCAACAATAGGGACGCCCCATTTGGGGAAACAACATCCTTGGTACAGCAATGCCCAAAGGTAAAAGAAGACCAATCTGGCCCAAACATTATGGTAAACATACAGGAGAAAGAAGACCAATCTGGCCCAAACATTATGGTAAACATACAGGAGAAAGAAGACGAATCTGGCCCAAACATTATGATAAACATACAGGAGAAAGAAGACCAATCTGGCCCAAACATTATGGTAAACATACTGGAGAAAGAAGACCAATCTGGCCCAAACATTATGGTAAACATACAGGAGAAAGAAGACCAATCTGGCCCAAACATTATGGTAAACATACAGGAGAAAGAAGACCAATATGGCCTAAACATTATGGTAAACATACAGGAGAAAGAAATTCTTATGTTTGTAGACACGGGTTTTTCTACAACCACTTTTGGTAAAAGAATGGGACTTGACCTACCCCTAACCAATAAAACTACAATGGCTTCTGGGATTTCCTTTACCCCGGGTAAAATATTTTGCGAACAAAACCCATGCCCAGTTCTATAGGACCAGTAAACACTGATCAGTATTTCCTAGATTCACCCACCCAACCATTTAATTCACGGTGAAGAGACTTGCTAACAAAACTAAACGCCAAGATTTATTGTATTCCCGATGGAATTTTTGTTGATATCCCTAACGGTGAAGTTATAAATGTATTCGTGAGTAGACAGATTTGAACCACTCCCTGAGACAGAGTGGGAAACTGTCTCTGTTTCTCAGGCTATTCTGTCTCAGATGACAGACTCATTATGGGCAGAACTCTCAAAATAATATATTGTGAGGGCTGTTTTGTTACAATTCAGTGCGGCTTTAGACATCATTGATCATAGTCTGCTGCTGGAAAAACATGGCTTTATGGCTTTACACCCCCTGCTATACTGTGAATAAAGAGTTCCTGTCTAACAGAACACAGAGAGTGTCATTTAATGGAAGCCTCTCCAACATAAGAATCAGGAATTCCCCAGGGCAGCTCTTTAGGCCCTTTACTTTTTTATATATTTACTAATGACATGTTTCCTAAACTTAAAGCATTGTATTTGGGAAAAATCATTCACTAAACCCTAAACCTAAACTAAATCTTGTAATAAATAATGTGTAAATTGAGCAAGTTGAGGTGACTAAACTGATTGGAGTATTCCTGGATTGTGAACTGTCATGGTCAAAGCATGTTGATACAACAGTAGCTAAGATGGGGAGAAGTCTGTCCATAGCAAAGCACTGCTCCATCTTCTAAACAACACTGTCAACAAGGCAGGTCCTACAGGCCCTACTTTTGTCACACCTGTTCAGTAGTGTGTTAATGTGTTTGAGCCAATCAGTTGTGTTGGCTCAAACACTCTAAATTTCAAGCTTCTGCCTCTAACCCTAGGACACTCCTTTCCACCTTCTCCTCCCTCCTTAATTCTCCACCCCCTCCCCTTCCCTCCTCCCTCTCTGCGGATGACTTTAACTTCTTAAAGCATTGTTGGTTAAGGGCTTTTAAGTAAGCATTTCACTGTATTTTGCGCATGTGGCAAATAACATTTGATTTGATTTTGTCAACCACTTTGAAAAAAATGTTGATGACATCCACTACTCATTCGCTCAGTTCACTGGTCTCACTCATACAGAACTACCCTATGCCTTGACCTCTTTCTCCACTCTCTCTCCAGATGACATCCTGCGACTAGTTAGGTCTGTCCACCCGACAACCTGCCCGATTGACCCCATCCCCTCCTCCCTTCTCCAGTCCATCTCTGGAGACCTTCTTCCATTCCTCACTTAACTCATCCCTGACCACTGGCTGTGTTCCATCCTCATCAACTCATCCCTGACCACTGGCTGCGTCCCCTCTGACTTCAAAATGGCCCGAGTCATTTCCCTCCTCAAGAAACCAACACTCGACTCATCTGACGAGAGAATTCTCTTCAATCATAATCACAGTCGTGTATATTCCCCCCCAAGCAGACACATCGACGGCCCTGAAAGAACTTCATTCGACTCTATGTAAACTGGAAACCACATATCCTGAGGCTACATTTATTGTAGTTGGGGATTTTAACAAGGCTAATCTGAAAACAAGGCTCCCTAAATTTTATCAACATATCGATTGCCCGACCTGGGCAGGTAAAACCCTAGACCATTGTTATTCTAACTTCCGCGACGCTTATAAGGCCCTCCCCCGCCCTCCTTTCGGAAAATATGACCACAACTCCATTTTGTTGCTCCCAGCATATAGACAGAAACTAAAACAGGGAGCAGGTCTGTTCAGCGCTGGTCCGACCAATCGGATTCCACGCTTCAAGATTGCTTCGATCGCGTGGACTGGGATATGTTCCGCATTGCGTCAAACAACAACGTTGATGAATACGCTGATTCGGTGAGCGAGTTTATTAGCAAGTGCATCGGTGATGTTGTACCCACAGCGTCTATTAAAACATTCCCCAACCAGAGACCGTGGATTGATGGCAGCATTTGCGAAAAACTAAAAGCACGAACCACTGCTTTTAATCAGGGCAATATGACCGGAAACATGACCGAATACAAACAGTGTAGCTATTCCCTCCCCAAGGCAATCAAACAAGCTAAGCGTCAGTATAGAGACAAAGTAGAGTCGCAATTCAACGGCTCAGACACAAGAGGTATGTGGCAGGGTCTACAGTCAATCACGGACTACAAAAGAAAAACCAGCCCCGTCAAGGACCACGATGTCTTGCTCCCAGACAGACTAAACCATTTTTTTGCTCGCTTTGAGGACAATACAGCGCCACTGACACGGCCCGCTACCAAAACCTGCGGGCTTTCGTTTTCTGTGGCCTACGTAAGTAAAACATTTAAACGTGTTAACCCTTGCAAGGCTGCCGGCCCAGACGGCATCCCCAGCCGCGTCCTCAGAGCATGCGCAGACCAGCTGGCTGGTGTGTTTACGGACATATTCAATCAATCCCTGTCCCAGTCTGCTGTTCCCACATGCTTCAAGAGGGCCACATTCGTTCCTGTTCCCAAGAAAGCTAAGGTAACTGAGCTAAATGACTATCACACGTAGCACTCACTTCCATCATCATGAAGTGCTTTGAGAGACTAGTCAAGAACCATATCACCTCCACCTGACACCCTAGACCCACTCCAATTTGCTTACCACCCCAATAGGTCCAACCACACTGCACACTGCCCTAACCCATCTGGACAAGAGGAATACCTATGTAAGAATGCTGTTCATCAACTACAGCTCAGCATTTAACACCATAGTACTCTCCAAACTCGAGACCTTGGTTCTCGACTCCGCTCTGTGCAACTGCGTCCTGGACTTCCTGACAGGCCGCCCCCAGGTGGTGAGGGTAGGTAACAACACCTCCACACTGGGGCCCCACAAGGGTGCGTTCTCAGCCCTCTCCTGTACTCCCTGTTCACCCATGACTGCGTGGTCATGCACGCCTCCAACTCAATCATCAAGTTTGCAGACGACACCACAGTGGTAGGCTTGATCACCAACAACGACGAGATGGCCTACAGGGAGGAGGTGAGGGCCCTCGGAGTGTGGTGTCAGGAAAATAACCTCACATTCAATGTCAACAAAACAAAGGAGATGATCGTGTACTTCAGAAAACAGCAGAGGGAGCAGCCCCCTATCCACATCGACCGGACAGTAGTTGAGAGGGTGGAAAGTTAAGTTCTTCGAAGTACACATCACGGACAAACTGAAATGGTCCACCCACACAGACAGCGTGGTGAAGAAGACACAGCAGCGCCTCTTCAACCTCAGGAGGCTGAAGAAATTTGTCTTGTTACCAAAAACACTCACTAACTTTTACAGATGCACAATCGAGAGTATCCTGTCGGGCTGTATCACCGCCTGGTACGGCAACTGCTCTGCCCATAACCGTAAGGCACTCCAGAGGGTAGTGAGGTCTGCACAACGCATCACCAGGGGAAAACTACCTGCCCTCCAGGACACCTACACCAAATTGTCCAGTATAAAGTTTATGCCACTGATGGAGAGATGGAACAGGTTGCACAGAGTCTAATCAAGAAGCCTCCATGTTGTGCCTGAGAAGTGTTCCTTCACTGGATGTGGCGGATGGGAAAACCAGTTTGAAATACAAACTGGTAAACTACCGATCTCGACTGGGATGTCCAGAGGTGATGATTAACTCCTTGAAGCACAAACCTGCAGGGAAGTCATGTACAGCCTATGGTGTTAAAAAGACAAAGAGAACAGAAAGTGAACTTTTCCCCCACATTCCCTCAGGAGAAACAGGAGAGAGCCTCGAAGACATGCGGAAAGCTCTACTGTCCGATGTGAAGAAAAGTTATTTCTCTTCCTATAGAGAACCCTCTTGTTGCTGCTTGTGTAATCATCTCCAGTCTATTTTCCTTTCTGCAGTTTTTAATTTAATTTGTTTAATTACTATTTTCAGGTCAATGTTGAGTTTAAGAGAAGAAGTAAACTGAAAAAGAATAATTGTGTTTATCTAACATGTTTCATTCATGTGGAACCGATGTACATATTTGAATTAAGTAAATTCAAAGCACAATTTTTTTTTCAGTGATTAGACAACTTTGCAGTATTGTATTTTTTGGGGTGTTATTTCGTACAGTATTTCCTCAGAGCATTTCAATGTGTGTTTTTTATTTGTATTGATAGGTTTTACTGCACTGTTGAAGCTAGAGACAAAAGCATTTCGCTGCACCTGTGATGAGAAAAGATAAGAACCCCGCACATTGCTCCAGCCAGCATCACTGCTCCTTATAACGCTTTAGGTATCATCCTCAAGGCCTTCATCAGAGCTTTGGTGAGTGTTTATAGTTTGTACCCTCATGTAGACATTGCTCCACCCTCATCTGTTCAGTGAATCAAATGGGGTTGGAGTCGAGGGGAAATTATATTACCAAATATAACAATGTGCATTTCACAAGTATTCCAATACACTGTGTACATAAAATCATTGGGTACAGGGCAAGAAAATACGCCAGAGTAGTCTGAAGTGGTAGCATTAATTCATTTTTACATTAACAACATAATATGTAAGGTCATCATTATGACCTTTGGGGAATAATGTCTGTAGGGTTGAAATCCCAAAACATTCTCTTTTACGCAGAGTATTATTTATATCACCTCCCCCTGTCTGATATCTTAACTTTCTCTACGCCACAAAATCTAAAGGTAGAAAGGTCATGTTTTTGGTCATTAAAATGTACTGCGACTGGATAATCCCTGTCGTTTCTCCTGATTGAACTTTTATGTTCACTAATTCTCTGTTTGAGAGAACGAGAGGTTTTACTTATATAACACAGCCCACATGGACATTTAATAGTGTACTGTAGATAATATGGGTGATGGAAACATACAACAACACAGAGTTACACATGAAACAAACAAAACATACAGTCAATAGTACAGTAGAACAAAAGAAAACAAAAAGTCTATATACAGTGAGTGCAAATGAGGTAAGGGAGTTAAGGCAATAAATAGGCCATGGTGGTGTTATGACAGTCATAAATACCTCTTCCCCCCTTTTTCCTCTCTACCCTACTGATGTTACATTTGCAAAACCCTTGGTTAACATAGAGATTCTGGGAACATCAGAAGGTGGGGGGAAATTAACTATATTCTGGTAATCCGACCAATTGAACATGTGCGGTGGTACTTAATGAATATGATGTCAGTTTGGTTGTCATCTGAGACATTCTCATCAATGATAAGATAACAAACTCTACAGTGGAAAGTCTACACATCAGAGTTATTGGATTCACATGGAATTGTTGTTCAATTTAAATGTTTGAATATGAAATGATTCGTGATGGGATGAAATGGGATTTTAGCTTCTAAAATGTGAGATTTGGGTTTTCATAAGGTAGGGCTCTGCTCAATCAGTGGCCCGCCCCTGTGAAGGGACATGGGCTATAAAACTTTTCAAATGCGCCCTCCTCTCCCTTCCTATATAAAGCCTTGACGACAATGTAACCTCCTGTTCCGAGAATGTGAGGACGACGGTCCGATGTCAGAATTGTTCAGATAATAACTACAGAACGAAGCCAACATCAGCGTGAGCTTTGGTTGCAAATGGTATGAACCCTATGGACTCTTATTCACTACAGAAGTGATACCTCCTAGCCGTTGAGTTAGCAACAGCAGCTGCAAACGCAGGTTAGGAAGGAACAGACAAAGTATCCATTCTACCACACAACGACGTTACTACAACGTATCCAATTGCCCACCAGAGACATTCTTCAAAGGACAAAGGACTCGGTTTGGCAACACGGCCTTCCATCTACCACCAACCCATCGAAGCGCAGCTCAGAGTAAATATTTACTGCATTTTCCTTTTCCAAATGGGCGGTAATTTAGAATGCATAAGATACTGTATTTACGATAGCACAGCTTCGCCCTTTGTTCCTCAGTCTTCCCGCTCTTTCACTCAAACCCAGCCCCTTTAATATTGTGTAACAAGCTGTCATATCTGTTCCGCCCGCTAGGGACGTTTTCCTTTATGACGTAATTTGTAATCAAGTTACGATTAATTATGTGTATATGTACAGTGCCTTGCGAAAGTATTCGGCCCCCTTGAACTTTGCAACCTTTTGCCACATTTCAGGCTTCAAACATAAAGATATAAAACAGTATTTTTTTGTGAAGAATCAACAACAAGTGGGACACAATCATGAAGTGGAACGACATTTATTGGATATTTCAAACTTTTTTAACAAATCAAAAACTGAAAAATTGGGCGTGCAAAATTATTCAGCCCCTTTACTTTCAGTGCAGCAAACTCTCTCCAGAAGTTCAGTGAGGATCTCTGAATGATCCAATGTTGACCTAAATGACTAATGATGATAAATACAATCCACCTGTGTGTAATCAAGTCTCCGTATAAATGCACCTGCACTGTGATAGTATCAGAGGTCCGTTAAAAGCGCAGAGAGCATCATGAAGAACAAGGAACACACCAGGCAGGTCCGAGATACTGTTGTGAAGAAGTTTAAAGCCGGATTTGGATACAAAAAGATTTCCCAAGCTTTAAACATCCCAAGGAGCACTGTGCAAGCGATAATATTGAAATGGAAGGAGTATCAGACCACTGCAAATCTACCAAGACCTGGCCGTCCCTCTAAACGTTCAGCTCATACAAGGAGAAGACTGATCAGAGATGCAGCCAAGAGGCCCATGATCACTCTGGATGAACTGCAGAGATCTACAGCTGAGGTGGGAGACTCTGTCCATAGGACAACAATCAGTCGTATATTGCACAAATCTGGCCTTTATGGAAGAGTGGCAAGAAGAAAGCCATTTCTTAAAGATATCCATAAAAAGTGTTGTTTAAAGTTTGCCACAAGCCACCTGGGAGACACACCAAACATGTGGAAGAAGGTGCTCTGGTCAGATGAAACCAAAATTGAACTTTTTGGCAACAATGCAAAACGTTATGTTTGGCGTAAAAGCAACACAACTCATCACCATGAACACACCATCCCCACTGTCAAACATGGTGGTGGCAGCATCATGGTTTGGGCCTGCTTTTCTTCAGCAGGGACAGGGAAGATGGTTAAAATTGATGGGAAGATGCATGGAGCCAAATACAGGACCATTCTGGAAGAAAACCTGATGGAGTCTGCAAAAGACCTGAGACTGGGACGGAGATTTGTCTTCCAACAAGACAATGATCCAAAACATAATGCAAAATCTACAATGGAATGGTTCAAAAATAAACATATCCAGGTGTTAGAATGGCCAAGTCAAAGTCCAGACCTGAATCCAATCGAGAATCTGTGGAAAGAACTGAAAACTGCTGTTCACAAATGCTCTCCATCCAACCTCACTGAGCTCGAGCTGTTTTGCAAGGAGGAATGGGAAAAAATTTCAGTCTCTCGATGTGCAAAACTGATAGAGACATACCCCAAGTGACTTACAGCTGTAATCGCAGCAAAAGGTGGCGCTACAAAGTATTAACTTAAGGGGGCTGAATAATTTTGCACGCCCAATATTTCAGTTTTTGATTTGTTAAAAAAGTTTGAAATATCCAATAAATGTCGTTCCACTTCATGATTGTGTCCCACTTGTTGTTGATTCTTCACAAAAAAATATAGTTTTATATCTTTACGTTTGAAGCCTGAAATGTGGCAAAAGGTCGCAAAGTTCAAGGGGGCCGAATACTTTCACAAGGCACTGTAATTCTGTGTGATTAGTTAGGTATTTAGTAAATAAATAATTAAACCCAATTTTGTATTGCTGATTCAACTTGTTAGCCAGGGTTCGTGCAGATAACCAAGAATTTACAACTTTCAGATTAGACTGAATTAATGTGACGATTAATATTGACTGCTATTGATGTAAAATATTACTAGGTCTTTAAGAGTTTATTCTGAAGATAACAGCTCTATAAATATTATTTTGTGGTGCCCTGACTCTCTAGTTAATTACATTTACATGACTAGCTCAATCAGGTAATATTAATTATGGATAAATTATTTTTTAGAATAGCATGTCATATCACTTAATCCAGCATAGCCAAAGACACGACAATGGCTAAGTAATTACAATATAGCAATTAAACACTGAATGGCAGAAGATGAATGTGCAATTAGAGATACTGTGGTGCAAAGGAGCAAGGTAAATAAATAAATACAGTATGGGGATGAGGTAGATAGATGGGCTGTTTACAGATGGGCTATGTACAGGTGCAGTGATCTGTGAGCTGCTCTGACAGCTGGTTCTTAAAGCTAGTGAGGGGGATATGAGTCTCAAGCTTCAGTGATTTTTGCAGTTCGATCCAGTCATTGGAAGGAAAGGCGACCAAAGGGGGAATTGGCTTTAGGGGTGACCAGTGAGATATACCTGCTGGAGCGCGTGCTACGAGTGGGTGCTGCTATGGTGACCAGTGAGCTACGATAAGGCGGGGCTTTACCTAGCAGAGACTTGTAGATAACCTGTAGCCAGTGGGTTTGGCGACGAGTATGAAGCGAGGGCCAACCGACGAGAGCGTACAGGTCGCAGTCGTGGGTAGTGTATGGGGCTTTGGTGACAAAATGGATGTCACTGGGATAGACTGCATCCAATTTGTTGAGTAGAGTGTTGGAGGCTATTTTATAGGTGACATCGCCAAAGTCAAGGATCGGAAGGATGGTCAGTTTTACGAGGGTATGTTTGGCAGCATGAGTGAAGGATGCTTTGTTGCGATATAGGAAGCCAATTCTAGATTTCATTTTGGATTGGAGATGCTTAATGTGAGTCTGGAAGGAGAGTTTACAGTCTAACCAGACACCTAGGTATTTGTAGTTGTCCACGTATTCTAAGTCAGTTATTGACCAATAAACATTCAGGTGGGCGTGGTCTGGCACAAATGCATATAAATCAGACAAGGATATTCGTATTGTAACAATACCTGGCACAGGTGTTGCCAACAGTCAAGACACAAAATATGAAATAACATTCCTATCGACTATACAGTGGCGCTATAACGGGCACATGTTTATCTATCGATCTGTTTGGCAAGGGGGGGGGGGTGAATTTTCACAGGCAATATCTCAGACAGCACTGGCCTGATTTTGATTAAACTTGGGTGAATGATGTGTCTTGCCGCAGAGATCTGTTGTTTACAAAATGTGTAGGGGACGATATGTTTACTGTTGCCTTGTTTACCGTAGATATTGATCAAAAACCTGTTCTCCTATCTTAATGTATCCATTCAAGGAACAATTTCAGAGCAGTAAAGTTTTCACAGACCCAGATGAAGTCCTGGACTAAGAATCACTTTCAATTGTGATGATCCATTAACAATGCTTTTAAATCCAGGAGGAGGTTTAATCTGGTTCCTGCAATCTGTCCCTAAAAGTAAAAACGGGGCTAATACGTTATAACAGAATATATGATTAACATGAACTGTATGGGAGGATTCACCATAGATCCTTTTCCTGCAGTCAATTGACCCAAATCCCCCCAGTAGTGGCCTCATGGGTGGAATATTATTCATATTTTTCATAATTGAATAATGCATTTTTTAAAATGTACCAGCCAAAATTCCAGTGTTTGGATGTCAAACTGTTTTGTTATGTTTCAGTCTTATGTGATGTATATAAAGTATAATATTGGGATGCAAACTCAAAATGTAATACATTCCAACTCTACATCTGACACCCCATAACCATCTGTGAGGTGTAAACTTTTGTTTCTAAGTATATTTCAGACTAACCAGAAACACTCTGTGTGACCCTGATTTAGCCCATGGCAGTAAAAGGTTAATCAAGGTCATGCGATGATAATAGAAAGGCTAGTATATTAATTTAATTTTCTGTTTGATTTGAATGAAAGATGACCACACAACCACATTGGTCTTTGAGATGGTCCTTTATTCAGTCTATCAACAACAACCAACCAGAAGCCATAGATTAAAGGCAACTGCCGCTTTCAAGGAGGGGGATTCTAACCTGGAGGCTTATAAGAAATCCCACCATGCCCTCCAATGAAACATCAAACAGGCAAAGCATCAATACAGGAGTAAGATTGAATCATACTACACCGGCTCCGACGCTTGTCGGATGTGGCCGGGCTTGCAAACTATTACGGACTACAAAGGGAAGCACAGCTGCGAGTTAACCAGTGACACGAGCCCACCAGATGAGCTGATAAATTCTATGCTCGCTTCGAGGCAAGCAGCACTGACAGGATGCTCTCAATTGTGCATCTATAAAAGTTTGTTGTGCCTTCTTCACCCCACTGTCTGTGTGGGTGGACCATTTCAGTTTGTCGGTGATATGTACGCCGAGGAACTTAAATCTTTCCACCTTCTCCACTGGTGTTCCATCGATGTGGATATGGGGAGTGCTCCCTCTGCTGTTTCCTGAAGTCCACGATCAGCTCCTTTGTTTTGTTGACATTGAGAAAGAGGTTATTCTCCTGACACCACACTCCCAGAGCCTTCACCTCCTCCCTGTAGGCTGTCTCGTTGTTGTTGGTATTCAAGCCTACTACTGTAGTGTCGTCTGCAAACTTGATTATTGAGTTGGAGGCGTGCATGGCTCCGCAGTATAGGTGAACAGGGAGTACAGGAGGGGTGGAGCATGCACCCTTGTGGGACCCCAGTGTTGAGGATCAGCGAAGTGAAGGTTTCCAACCTTCACCACCAGGGGTGCCCGTCAGGAAGTCCAGGAGCCAATTGCACATAGCAGGGTTCAGACCCAGGGCCTCAAGTTTAATGATGAGCTTGGAGGGTACAATGGTGTTGAATGTTGAGCTATAGTCAATGAACAGCATTCTTACATAGGTATTCCTCTTGTCCAGATGGGATAGGGCAGTGTGCAGTGTGATGGCGATTGTATCGTCTGTGGACCTATTGGGGCGGTAAGCAAATTGGAGTGGGCCTAGGGTGACAGGTAAGTTGGAGGTGATATGATCCTTGACCAGTCTCTCAAATATTGCTCTGAGGACGCGGCTAGGGATGCCATCTGGGACAGCAGCCTTGCAAGGGTTAACACGTTTAAATGTCTTACTCATGTTGACCACAGAGAAGAAGAGGCCACAGTTCTTGACAGCTGGGCTTGTTGGCGGCACTGTGTAATCCTCAAAGCGGACAAAGAACGTGTTTAGCTTGTCTGGAAGCCAGGCGTCGATGTCCGCGACGTAGCTGGTTATCCTTTTGTAGTTCGTGATTGTCTGTAGACCCTACCACATACGTCTCGTGTTTGATTCGTTGTATTGCGACTCCCCTTTGTCTCTGTACTGACACTTTGTCTGTTTGATTGCCTTACGGAGGGAATAACTACACTGTTTGTATTCTGCCATATTCCCAGTCACTTTGTCATGGTTAAATGCGGTGGTTACTAGCAGGTAGCCTAGTGGTTAGAGCATTAGGCCAGTACTCTGCTATTAGGGGCAGCAGGTAGCCTAGTGTTTAAAGAATTGGGACAGTCCTCTGCTGTTCGAGGCAGCAGGTAGCCTAGTGGTTAAAGCATTGGACCAGTACTCTGCTGTTAGGGGCAGCAGGTAGCCTAGTGTTTAAAGAATGGGGCCAGGACTCTGCTGTTAGGGGCAGCAGGCAGCCTAGTGGTTAGAGATTTGGGCCAGTACTCTGCTGTTAGGGGCAGCAGGTAGCCTAGTGGTTAGAGCATTGGGCCAGTACTCTGCTGTTAGGGGCAGCAGGTAGCCGAGTGGTTAGAGCATTGGGCCAGTACTCTGCTGTTAGGGGTAGCCGGTAGCCTAGTGGTTAGAGCATTGGGCCAGTACTCTGCTGTTAACATTTGACTTCAGATGATGTTTACACCCTGCCCCAATTCTGAATTTGGAATATAGGCTACCACAAAAACATTTCCAGAAAAACATCATACCCGGAGTTACCAACTGGATGACCTTTCCATTTCCAATATACAGAGCCCAGTGTTTGTATTGACCTCTGTTTATCTCAATCATGTCACCAATCTCCTTCTAAGAAAAAGGTGGGTAAGAAGACATGTAATTTTTTAACCCCCCCCCCACACACACACACAGTCCTGTTTTACTAACCTTTTTCCTCTCACTCTAAAACTAACTTTAATTCTAACTCTAAAAATAACTTTATTTCTAACTTTAAAACTAACTTTAATTCTAACTCTAAAACTAACTTTAATTCTAACTCTAAACGCCCCTGAAATAGCCTTTTTCCTTGTTGGGACTGGTAAAATGTATAAATGTATAACGTATAAAATATACGTAAATATGTCCACACACACACACGTCTTTTATGGTACTGTTGATTAATAGTCATTAGCATTAGTCAAAGATCAGTATCAGTACTTATTGTGGTTGGACTCCTGGTTTGCATGTGAATGTCTCACTGTTGATTGTTCCTAGTGAAAAAAAACTCACCCTCATTTTACAAGATCCAAATCTAACGTCCTGTTATTCAACTTAACTCTTTGAGACCCAAGCATTTTTGCAACTAGATCCTCTGGTTTATAATGTTTGTTTCTTGGTACATTGTTTCTTGAAACAATTTTTCCTACATTATCACTACTTCAGACAGAAAACACCACGTCGAAATCTGTTAACCATTTAGAAAAAAATGAATAAGGCAAGTCTTGGCGACAGGTTCTACTCCTTCAGTGTAGCTTACTGGCCAAGCAAAGCAGCATTACTTAAGATGACCTACAAGCAGGGAGTGCAGTAAACTATAATAATCCCCCCAAACAGCAGAACATACTCCTGACAACTACGTGTAGCTACGGCAGAAAGATTTGTTTAGATATGATCAAATAGACCAGCTAAAGTCATCCTACCATTACAAGACTGTATACTATAGAGCAGCTAAAGTCATCCTACCATTACAAGACTGTATACTATAGACCAGCTAAAGTCATCCTACCATAACAAGACTGTATACTATAGACCAGCTAAATTCATCCTACCATTACAAGACTGTATACTATAGACCAGCTGAAGTCATCCTACCATTACAAGACTGTACACTATAGACCAGCTAAAGTCATCCAACCATTACAAGACTGTATACTATAGACCAGCTAAAGTCATCCTACCATTACAAGACGGTATACTATAGACCAGCTAAAGTCATCATACCATTACAAGACTGTATACTATAGACCAGCTAAAGTCCTCCTACCATTACAAAACTGTATACTATAGACAAGCTAAAGTCCTCGTACCATTACAAGACTGTATACTATAGACCAGCTAAAGTCATCCTACCATTACAAGACTGTATACTATAGACCAGCTAAAGTCATCCTACCATTTACAGACTCGTACCATTACAAGACTGTATACTATAGACTAGCCAAAGTCATCCTACCGTGACAAGACTGTATAATATAGACCAGCTCAAGTCATCCTACCATTACAAGACTGTATACTATAGACCAGCTAAAGTCATCCTACCATTTACAGACTGTATACTATAGACCAGATAAAGTCATCCTACAATTACAAGACTGTACACTATACACCTGCTAATGTCACCTACCATTACAAGACTGTATACTATAGACCAGCTAAAGTCATCCTACCATTGCATGGCTGTACACTATAGACCAGTTATAGTCATCCTACCATTACAAGACTGCATACTATAGACCAGCTAAAGTCCTCCTACCATTACAAGACTGTATACTATAGACCAGCTAAAGTCTTCCTACCATTCACAGAATGTACACTATAGACCAGCTAGTCATCCTACCATTACAAGACTGTACACTATAGACCAGCTAAAGCCATCCTAAAATTACAAGACTGTATACTATAGACCAGCTAAAGTCCTCGTACCATTACAAGACTGTATAATATAGACTAGCCAAAGTCATCCTACCGTGACAAGACTGTATACTATTGACCAGCTAAAGTCATCCTACCATTACAAGACTGTACACTATAGACCAGCTAAAGTCCTCCTACCATTACAAGACTGTATACTATAGACTAGCCAAAGTCATCCTACCGTGACCTACCATTACAAGACTGTACACTATAGACCAGCTAAAGTCCTCCTACCATTACAAGACTGTATACTATAGACTAGCCAAAGTCATCCTACCGTGACAAGACTGTATACTATAGACCAGCTAAAGTCATCCTACCATTACAAGACTGTATATTAAAGACCAGCTAAAGTCATACTACCATTACAAGACTGTATACTATAGACCAGCTAAAGTCCTCCTACCATTACAAGACTGTATACTATAGACCAGGTAAAGTCATATTACCATTACAAGATTGTATACTATAGACCAGCTAAAGTCATCCTACCATTACAAGACTGTATACTATAGACCAGCTAACGTCATCCTACCATTTACAGACTGGTTACTATAGACCAGCTAAAGTCATCCTACCATTACAAGACTGTATACTATAGACCAGCTAAAGTCCTCCTACCATTACAAGACTGTATACTATAGACCAGCTAAAGTCATCCTACCATTACAAGACTGTACACTATAGACCAGCTCAAGGTATCCTACCATTACAAGACTGTATACTATAGACCAGCTAAAGTCATCCTACCATTTACAGACTGTATACTATAGACCAGCTAAAGCCATCCTCCCATTACAAGACTGTACACTATACACCTGCTAATGTCACCTACCATTACAAGACTGTATACTATAGACCAGCTAAAGTCATCCTACCATTACAAGATTGTATACTATAGACCAGCTAAAGTCATCCTACCATTACAAGACTGTATACTATAGACCAGCTAAAGTCATCCTACCATTTACAGACTGTATACTATAGACCAGCTAAAGTCATCCTACCATTACAAGACTGTACACTATAGACCAGCTAAAGTCATCCTACCATTACAAGACTGTATACTATAGACCAGCTAAAGTCCTCCTACCATTACAAGACTGTATACTATAGACCAGCTAAAGTCATCCTACCATTACAAGACTGTACACTATAGACCAGCTCAAGTTATCCTACCATTACAAGACTGTATACTATAGACCAGCTAAAGTCATCCTACCATTTACAGACTGTATACTATAGACTAGCTAAAGTCATCCTACCATTACAAGACTGTACACTATAGACCAGCTAAAGTCCTCCTACCATTACAAGACTGTATACTATAGACCAGCTAAAGTCATCCTACCATTACAAGACTGTACACTATAGACCAGCTCAAGTTGTCCTATCATTACAAGACTGTATACTATAGACCAGCTAAAGTCATCCTACCATTTACAGACTGTATACTATAGACCAGCTAAAGTCATCCTACCATTACAAGACTGTACACTATACACCTGCTAATGTCACCTACCATTACAAGACTGTATACTATAGACCAGCTAAAGTCATCCTACCATTACATGAGTGTACACTATAGACCAGCTATAGTCATCCTACCATTACAAGACTGTATACTATAGACCAGCTAAAGTCCTCCTACCATTACAAGACTGTGTACTATAGACCAGCTAAAGTCATCCTACCATTTACAGACTGTACACTATAGACCAGCTAGTCATCCTACCATTACAAGACTGTACACTATAGACCTGCTAAAGCCATCCTACCATTACAAGACTGTATACTATAGACCAGCTAAAGTCATCCTACCATTACAAGACTGTATATTATGACCAGCTAAAGTCATCCGACCATTACAAGACTGTATACTATAGACCAGCTAAAGTCATCCTACCATTACAAGACTGTATACTATGACCAGCTAAAGTCATCCTACCATTACAAGACTGTATACTATAGACCAGCTAAAGTCATCCTACCATTACAAGACTGTATACTATAGACCAGCTAAAGTCATCCTACCATTACAAGACTGTATACTATAGACCAGCTAAAGTCATCCTTCCATTACAAGACTGTACACTATAGACCAGCTAAAGGTATCCTACCATTGCAAGACTGTATACTATAGACCAGCTAAAGTCCTCCTACCATTACAAGACTGTATACTATAGACCAGCTAAAGTCATCCTACCATTACAAGACTGTACACTATAGACCAGCTCAAGGTATCCTACCATTACAAGACTGTATACTATAGACCAGCTAAAGTCATCCTACCATTTACAGACTGTATACTATAGACCAGCTCAATGTATCCTACCATTACAAGACTGTACACTATACACCTGCTAATGTCACCTACCATTACAAGACTGCATACTATAGACCAGCTAAAGTCATCCTACCATTACAAGATTGTATACTATAGACCAGCTAAAGTCATCCTACCATTTACAGACTGTATACTATAGACCAGATAAAGTCATCCTACCATTACAAGACTGTACACTATAGACCAGCTAACGTCATCCTACCATTTACAGACTGTATACTATAGACCAGCTAAAGTCATCCTACCATTACAAGACTGTACACTATAGACCAGCTAAAGTCGTCCTACCATTACAGGACTGTATACTATAGACCAGCTAAAGTCCTCCTACCATTACAAGACTGTATACTATAGACCAGCTAAAGTCATCCTACAATTACAAGACTGTACACTATAGACCAGCTCAAGTTATCCTACCATCACAAGACTGTATACTATAGACCAGCTAAAGTCATCCTACCATTTACAGACTGTATACTATAGACCAGCTAAAGTCATCCTACCATTACAAGACTGTACACTATACACCTGCTAATGTCACCTACCATTACAAGACTGTACACTATAGACCAGCTAAAGTCATCCTACCATTACAAGACTGTATACTATAGACCAGCTAAAGTCCTCCTACCATTACAAGACTGTATACTATAGACCAGCTAAAGTCATCCTACCATTACAAGACTGTACACTATAGACCAGCTCAAGTTGTCCTACCATTACAAGACTGTATACTATAGACCAGCTAAAGTCATCCTACCATTTACAGACTGTATACTATAGACCAGCTAAAGTCATCCTACAAGACTGTACACTATACACCTGCTAATGTCACCTACCATTACAAGACTGTATACTATAGACCAGCTAAAGTCATCCTACCATTACAAGACTGTATACTATAGACCAGCTAAAGTCATCCTACCATTACAAGACTGTATACTATAGACCAGCTAAAGTCATCCTACCATTACAAGACTGTATACTATAGACCAGCTAAAGTCATCCTACCATTACAAGACTGTATACTATAGACCAGCTAAAGTCATCCTTCCATTACAAGACTGTACACTATAGACCAGCTAAAGGTATCCTACCATTGCAAGACTGTATACTATAGACCAGCTAAAGTCCTCCTACCATTACAAGACTGTATACTATAGACCAGCTAAAGTCATCCTACCATTACAAGACTGTACACTATAGACCAGCTCAAGGTATCCTACCATTACAAGACTGTATACTATAGACCAGCTAAAGTCATCCTACCATTTACAGACTGTATACTATAGACCAGCTCAATGTATCCTACCATTACAAGACTGTACACTATACACCTGCTAATGTCACCTACCATTACAAGACTGCATACTATAGACCAGCTAAAGTCATCCTACCATTACAAGATTGTATACTATAGACCAGCTAAAGTCATCCTACCATTTACAGACTGTATACTATAGACCAGATAAAGTCATCCTACCATTACAAGACTGTACACTATAGACCAGCTAACGTCATCCTACCATTTACAGACTGTATACTATAGACCAGCTAAAGTCATCCTACCATTACAAGACTGTACACTATAGACCAGCTAAAGTCGTCCTACCATTACAGGACTGTATACTATAGACCAGCTAAAGTCCTCCTACCATTACAAGACTGTATACTATAGACCAGCTAAAGTCATCCTACAATTACAAGACTGTACACTATAGACCAGCTCAAGTTATCCTACCATCACAAGACTGTATACTATAGACCAGCTAAAGTCATCCTACCATTTACAGACTGTATACTATAGACCAGCTAAAGTCATCCTACCATTACAAGACTGTACACTATACACCTGCTAATGTCACCTACCATTACAAGACTGTACACTATAGACCAGCTAAAGTCGTCCTACCATTACAAGACTGTATACTATAGACCAGCTAAAGTCCTCCTACCATTACAAGACTGTATACTATAGACCAGCTAAAGTCATCCTACCATTACAAGACTGTACACTATAGACCAGCTCAAGTTGTCCTACCATTACAAGACTGTATACTATAGACCAGCTAAAGTCATCCTACCATTTACAGACTGTATACTATAGACCAGCTAAAGTCATCCTACCATTACAAGACTGTACACTATACACCTGCTAATGTCACCTACCATTACAAGACTGTATACTATAGACCAGCTAAAGTCATCCTACCATTACATGAGTGTACACTATAGACCAGCTAAAGTCATCCTACCATTACAAGACTGTATACTATAGACCAGCTAAAGTCCTCCTACCATTACAAGACTGTGTACTATAGACCAGCTAAAGTCATCCTACCATTTACAGACTGTACACTATAGACCAGCTAGTCATCCTACCATTACAAGACTGTACACTATAGACCAGCTAAAGCCATCCTACCATTACAAGACTGTATACTATAGACCAGCTAAAGTCATCCTACCATTACAAGACTGTATATTATGACCAGCTAAAGTCATCCGACCATTACAAGACTGTATACTATAGACCAGCTAAAGTCATCCTACCATTACAAGACTGTATACTATAGACCAGCTAAAGTCATCCTACCATTACAAGACTGTATACTATAGACCAGCTAAAGTCATCCTACCATTACAAGACTGTATACTATAGACCAGCTAAAGTCATCCTACCATTACAAGACTGTACACTATAGACCAGCTCAAGGTATCCTACCATTACAAGACTGTATACTATAGACCAGCTAACGTCATCCTACCATTTACAGACTGTATACTATAGACCAGCTAAAGTCATCCTACCATTACAAGACTGTACACTATAGACCAGCTAAAGTCATCCTACCATTACAAGACTGTATACTATAGACCAGCTAAAGTCCTCCTACCATTACAAGACTGTATACTATAGACCAGCTAAAGTCATCCTACCATTACAAGACTGTACACTATACACCTGCTAATGTCACCTACCATTACAAGACTGTATACTACAGACCAGCTAAAGTCATCCTACCATTACATGAGTGTACACTATAGACCAGCTATAGTCATCCTACCATTACAAGACTGTATACTATAGACCAGCTAAAGTCCTCCTACCATTACAAGACTGTATACTATAGACCAGCTAAAGTCATCCTACCATTTACAGACTGTACACTATAGACCAGCTAGTCATCCTACCATTACAAGACTGTACACTATAGACCAGCTAAAGCCATCCTACCATTACAAGACTGTACACTATAGACCTGCTAAAGCCATCCTACCATTACAAGACTGTATACTATAGACCAGCTAACGTCATCCTACCATTTACAGACTGTATACTATAGACCAGCTAAAGTCATCCTACCATTACAAGACTGTACACTATAGACCAGCTAAAGTCATCCTACCATTACAAGACTGTATACTATAGACCAGCTAAAGTCCTCCTACCATTACAAGACTGTATACTATAGACCAGCTAAAGTCATCCTACAATTACAAGACTGTACACTATAGACCAGCTCAAGTTATCCTACCATCACAAGACTGTATACTATAGACCAGCTAAAGTCATCCTACCATTTACAGACTGTATACTATAGACCAGCTAAAGTCATCCTACCATTACAAGACTGTATACTATAGACCAGCTAAAGTCATCCTACCATTTACAGACTGTACACTATAGACCAGCTAGTCATCCTACCATTACAAGACTGTACACTATAGACCAGCTAAAGCCATCCTACCATTACAAGACTGTACACTATAGACCTGCTAAAGCCATCCTACCATTACAAGACTGTATACTATAGACCAGCTAACGTCATCCTACCATTTACAGACTGTATACTATAGACCAGCTAAAGTCATCCTACCATTACAAGACTGTACACTATAGACCAGCTAAAGTCATCCTACCATTACAAGACTGTATACTATAGACCAGCTAAAGTCCTCCTACCATTACAAGACTGTATACTATAGACCAGCTAAAGTCATCCTACAATTACAAGACTGTACACTATAGACCAGCTCAAGTTATCCTACCATCACAAGACTGTATACTATAGACCAGCTAAAGTCATCCTACCATTTACAGACTGTATACTATAGACCAGCTAAAGTCATCCTACCATTACAAGACTGTACACTATACACCTGCTAATGTCACCTACCATTACAAGACTGTACACTATAGACCAGCTAAAGTCATCCTACCATTACAAGACTGTATACTATAGACCAGCTAAAGTCCTCCTACCATTACAAGACTGTATACTATAGACCAGCTAAAGTCATCCTACCATTACAAGACTGTACACTATAGACCAGCTCAAGTTGTCCTACCATTACAAGACTGTATACTATAGACCAGCTAAAGTCATCCTACCATTTACAGACTGTATACTATAGACCAGCTAAAGTCATCCTACCATTACAAGACTGTACACTATACACCTGCTAATGTCACCTACCATTACAAGACTGTATACTATAGACCAGCTAAAGTCATCCTACCATTACATGAGTGTACACTATAGACCAGCTATAGTCATCCTACCATTACAAGACTGTATACTATAGACCAGCTAAAGTCCTCCTACCATTACAAGACTGTGTACTATAGACCAGCTAAAGTCATCCTACCATTTACAGACTGTACACTATAGACCAGCTAGTCATCCTACCATTACAAGACTGTACACTATAGACCAGCTAAAGCCATCCTACCATTACAAGACTGTATACTATAGACCAGCTAAAGTCATCCTACCATTACAAGACTGTATACTATAGACCAGCTAAAGTCATCCTACCATTACAAGACTGTATACTATAGACCAGCTAAAGTCATCCTACCATTACAAGACTGTATACTATAGACCAGCTAAAGTCATCCTTCCATTACAAGACTGTACACTATAGACCAGCTAAAGGTATCCTACCATTGCAAGACTGTATACTATAGACAAGCTAAAGTCCTCCTACCATTACAAGACTGTACACTATTGACCAGCTAAAGTCATCCTACCATTACAAGGCTGTATACTATAGACCAGCTAAAGTTCTCCTACCATTACAAGACTGTATACTATAGACCAGCTAAAGTCATCCTACCATTACAAGACTGTACACTATACACCTGCTAATGTCACCTACCATTACAAGACTGTATACTACAGACCAGCTAAAGTCATCCTACCATTACATGAGTGTACACTATAGACCAGCTATAGTCATCCTACCATTACAAGACTGTATACTATAGACCAGCTAAAGTCCTCCTACCATTACAAGACTGTATACTATAGACCAGCTAAAGTCATCCTACCATTTACAGACTGTACACTATAGACCAGCTAGTCATCCTACCATTACAAGACTGTACACTATAGACCAGCTAAAGCCATCCTACCATTACAAGACTGTACACTATAGACCTGCTAAAGCCATCCTACCATTACAAGACTGTATACTATAGACCAGCTAACGTCATCCTACCATTTACAGACTGTATACTATAGACCAGCTAAAGTCATCCTACCATTACAAGACTGTACACTATAGACCAGCTAAAGTCATCCTACCATTACAAGACTGTATACTATAGACCAGCTAAAGTCCTCCTACCATTACAAGACTGTATACTATAGACCAGCTAAAGTCATCCTACAATTACAAGACTGTACACTATAGACCAGCTCAAGTTATCCTACCATCACAAGACTGTATACTATAGACCAGCTAAAGTCATCCTACCATTTACAGACTGTATACTATAGACCAGCTAAAGTCATCCTACCATTACAAGACTGTATACTATAGACCAGCTAAAGTCATCCTACCATTTACAGACTGTACACTATAGACCAGCTAGTCATCCTACCATTACAAGACTGTACACTATAGACCAGCTAAAGCCATCCTACCATTACAAGACTGTACACTATAGACCTGCTAAAGCCATCCTACCATTACAAGACTGTATACTATAGACCAGCTAACGTCATCCTACCATTTACAGACTGTATACTATAGACCAGCTAAAGTCATCCTACCATTACAAGACTGTACACTATAGACCAGCTAAAGTCATCCTACCATTACAAGACTGTATTCTATAGACCAGCTAAAGTCCTCCTACCATTACAAGACTGTATACTATAGACCAGCTAAAGTCATCCTACAATTACAAGACTGTACACTATAGACCAGCTCAAGTTATCCTACCATCACAAGACTGTATACTATAGACCAGCTAAAGTCATCCTACCATTTACAGACTGTATACTATAGACCAGCTAAAGTCATCCTACCATTACAAGACTGTACACTATACACCTGCTAATGTCACCTACCATTACAAGACTGTACACTATAGACCAGCTAAAGTCATCCTACCATTACAAGACTGTATACTATAGACCAGCTAAAGTCCTCCTACCATTACAAGACTGTATACTATAGACCAGCTAAAGTCATCCTACCATTACAAGACTGTACACTATAGACCAGCTCAAGTTGTCCTACCATTACAAGACTGTATACTATAGACCAGCTAAAGTCATCCTACCATTTACAGACTGTATACTATAGACCAGCTAAAGTCATCCTACCATTACAAGACTGTACACTATACACCTGCTAATGTCACCTACCATTACAAGACTGTATACTATAGACCAGCTAAAGTCATCCTACCATTACATGAGTGTACACTATAGACCAGCTATAGTCATCCTACCATTACAAGACTGTATACTATAGACCAGCTAAAGTCCTCCTACCATTACAAGACTGTGTACTATAGACCAGCTAAAGTCATCCTACCATTTACAGACTGTACACTATAGACCAGCTAGTCATCCTACCATTACAAGACTGTACACTATAGACCAGCTAAAGCCATCCTACCATTACAAGACTGTATACTATAGACCAGCTAAAGTCATCCTACCATTACAAGACTGTATACTATAGACCAGCTAAAGTCATCCTACCATTACAAGACTGTATACTATAGACCAGCTAAAGTCATCCTACCATTACAAGACTGTATACTATAGACCAGCTAAAGTCATCCTTCCATTACAAGACTGTACACTATAGACCAGCTAAAGGTATCCTACCATTGCAAGACTGTATACTATAGACAAGCTAAAGTCCTCCTACCATTACAAGACTGTACACTATTGACCAGCTAAAGTCATCCTACCATTACAAGGCTGTATACTATAGACCAGCTAAAGTCCTCCTACCATTACAAGACTGTATACTATAGACCAGCTAAAGTCATCCTACCATTACAAGACTGTACACTATACACCTGCTAATGTCACCTACCATTACAAGACTGTATACTATAGACCAGCTAAAGTCATCCTACCATTACATGAGTATACACTATAGACCAGCTATAGTCATCCTACCATTACAAGACTGTATACTATAGACCAGCTAAAGTCCTCCTACCATTACAAGACTGTATACTATAGACCAGCTAAAGTCATCCTACCATTTACAGACTGTACACTATAGACCAGCTAGTCATCCTACCATTACAAGACTGTACACTATAGACCAGCTAAAGCCATCCTACCATTACAAGACTGTATACTATAGACCAGCTAAAGTCATCCTACCATTACAAGACTGTATACTATGACCAGCTAAAGTCATCCTACCATTACAAGACTGTATACTATAGACCAGCTAAAGTCATCCTACCATTACAAGACTGTATACTATGACCAGCTAAAGTCATCCTACCATTACAAGACTGTACACTATAGACCAGCTAAAGTCATCCTACCATTACAAGACTGTATACTATAGACCAGCTAAAGTCATCCTACCATTACAAGACTGTATACTATAGACCAGCTAAAGTCATCCTACCATTACAAGACTGTATACTATAGACCAGCTAAAGGTCAAAACTAGTGCACTATATAGGGAATAGGGTGTCATTTGGGACACAAACGCATAGTTGTTTTTTCTTCAGGGAGAACCAATTTCTAGAGGGATTTCCTCCAGCCAGTGAGTTATGACATAAGCAACCGTAGGGTTCTAGTTATATTGTCCACTCAGACAGAGACAGAGGGTGTTTGTGCTCACCAGTCATAGCACCAGTCATAGCACCAGTCATAGCACACAAGTTCCATCTCTAGCTCCCAGCAGCTCCTCCAACCTGTCCTACCGTAGGGCAGGGCAGAGGTGGGTTGTGTTCATTGGGCGTGTAACGTCAGAAAACAGACTGAAACATATTAACCATGTGTAGTATGACCTGTGCAACATACAGTATGTCTTACATCTCATATGACGCTCCGCAGGATTCCTTCGCAAGATAAGCTGTTATCTTGGCTAATGGGCTAATCTTCTACTGACAGTGCATTTGGAAAGTATTCAGACCCTTTGACTTTTTTCATATTTTCTCACATTACAGCTGTATTCTAAAATGGATTAAATTGTTTTCCCCACCTTATCAATCTAAACACAATACCCCATTATGACAAAGCAACAAAAAAAAAAAGTTTGTTTTTTTGCAATTATATTTTAAAAAATATCACATTTAAAAAAGTCTTCAAACTCTTTACTCAGTACTTTGTTGAAGCACCTTAGGCAGTGATTACAGCCTCAAGTCTTCTTGGATATGACGCTACAAGCTTGTCACACCTGTTTTTGGGGAGTTTCTCTCATTCTTCTGTGTCCTCGGATGGGGCCACAGTGTCTCCTGACCCCTCCTGTCTCAGCCTCCAGTATGTATGCTGCAGTAGTTTATGTGTCGGGGGGCTAGGGTCAGTTTGTTATATCTTGAGTACTTCTCCTGTCCTATTCGGTGTCCTGTGTGAATTTAAGTGTGCTCTCTCTAATTCTCTCTTTCTCTCTTTCTTTCTCTCTCTCGGAGGACCTGAGCCCTAGGACCATGCCTCAGGACTACCTGACATGATGACTCCTTGCTGTCCTCAGTCCACCTGGCCGTGCTGCTGCTCCAGTTTCAACTGTTCTGCCTTATTATTATTGGACCATGCTGGTCACTTATGAACATTTGAACATCTTGGCCATGTTCTGTTATAATCTCCACCCGGCACAGCCAGAAGAGGACTGGCCACCCCACATAGCCTGGTTCCTATCTAGGTTTCTTCCTAGGTTTTGGCCTTTCTAGGGAGTTTTTCCTAGCCACCGTGCTTCTACACCTGCATTGCTTGCTGTTTGGGGCTTTAGGCTGGGTTTCTGTACAGCACTTTGAGATATCAGCTGATGTACGAAGGGCTATATAAATACATTTGATTTGATTCCTCTCTGCAGATCCTCTCAAGCTCTGTCAGGTTGGAGGGGGAGCGTCGCTGCACAGCTATTTTCTGGTCTCTCCAGAGAAGTTCGATTGTGTTCTAGTCCGGGCTCCGGCTGGGCCACTCAAGGACATTCAGAGACTTGTCCCGAAGCCACTCCTGCGTTGTCTTGGCTGTGTGCTTCAGGTCATTGTCCTGTTGGAAAGTGAACCTTCATCCCAGTCTGAGGTCCTGAGCTCTCTGGAGCAGGTTTTTATCAAGGATCTTTCTGTACTTTGCTCCATTCATCTTGCCCTCCATCCTGACTAGTCCCCCAGTCCCTGCTGCTGAAAAACATCCCCACAGCATGATGCTGCCACCACCATGCTTCACTGTATGGATGGTGCCAGGTTTTCTCCAGACATGATGCTTGGCATTCAGGCCAAAGAATTCAATCTTGGTTTTATCAGACCATAGAATCTTGTTTCTCATGGTCTGAGAGTACTTTAGGTACATTTTGGGCTGTCATGTGCTTTTTACTGAGGAGTGGCTTCTGTCTGGCCACTCTACCATAAGGGCCTTATTGGTGGAGTGCTGCAGTTGTTTCACCATTATTTTACTAGGTAAGTTGACTGAGAACACGTTCTCATTTACAGCAACAACCTGGGGAACAGTTACAGGGGAGAGGAGGGGGATGAATGAGCCAATTGTAAACTGGGGATTATTAGGTGACCGTGATGGTTTGAGGGCCAGATTGGGAATTTAGCCAGGACACCAGGGTTAACACCCCTACTCTTACGATAATTGCCATGGGATCTTTAATGACCTCAGAGAGTCAGGACACCCGTTTAACGTCCCATCCGAAAGACGGCACCCTACACAGGGCAGTGTCCCCAATCACTGCCCTGGGGCATTGGGATATTTTTTTTAAACCAGAGGAAAGAGTGCCTCCTACTGGCCCTCCAACACCACTTCCAGCAGCATCTGGTCTCCCATCCAGGACCAACCCTGCTTAGCTCCAGAAGCAAGTCAGCAGTGGTATGCAGGGTGGGATGCGTCTTTTTTTATTTTTATTATTATTGTTTTTATTATTTTTTTTATTTTTTATTTTTAGTCTTTTATTTTTATATGAATTTATTTCCTTTCATGTTACTGTAAAATCTCTTGTAAAAAGGCATAATTTCTAAAACGTGTTGATTGCCATGAAAAAAAATAAACTTCTGTAATCCTTTAACAACGGTAATGTAACAAATACAGTATCCAGGATCCCTTTCCTTTCTCCTAATGCCATCTAAAACCATACTCAAATCAAATCAAATTTTATTTGTCACATACCCATGGTTAGCAGATGTTAATGCGAGTGTAGCGAAATGCTTGTGCTTCTAGTTCCGACAATGCAGTAATAACAAATGAGTATTCTAACCTAACAATTCCACAACTACTACCTTATACACACAAGTGTAAAGGGATAAAGAATATGTACATAAAAATATATGAATGAGTGATGGTACAGAACGGCATAGGCAAGATGCAGTAGATGGTATCGAGTACAGTGTATACATGTGAGATGAGTAATATAGGGTATGTAGACATAAAAGTGGCATAGTTTAAAGTGGCTAGTGATACATGTATTACATAAAGATGGCAAGATGCAGTAGATGATATAGAGTACAGTATATACATATGAGATGAGTAATGTAGGGTATGTAAACATTATATTAAGTGGCATTGTTTAAAGTGGCTAGTGATACATTTTTTACATCAATTTCCATTATTAAAGTGGCTGGAGTTGAGTCAGTATGTTGGCAGCAGCCATTCAATGTTAGTGAAGGCTGTTTAACAGTCTGATGGCCTTGAGATAGAAGCTGTTTTTCAGTCTCTCGGTCCCTGCTTTGATGCACCTGTACTGACCTCGCCTTCAGGATGATAGCGGGGTGAACAGGCAGTGGCTCGGGTGGTTGTTGTCCTTGATGATCTTTATGGCCTTCCTGTGACATCGGGTGGTGTAGGTGTCCTGTGGGGCAGGTAGTTTGCCCCCGGTGATGCGTTGTGCAGACCTCACTACCCTCTGGAGAGCCTTACAGTTGTGGGTGGAGCAGTTGCTGTACCAGGCGATGATACAGCCCGACCGGATGCTCTCGATTGTGCATCTGTAGAAGTTTGTGAGTGCTTTTGGTGACAAGCCAAATTTCTTCAGCCTCCTGAGGTTGAAGAGGCGCTGCTGCACCTTCTTCACAATGCTGTCTGTGTGGGTGGACCAATTCAGTTTGTCTGTGATGTGTACGCCGAGGAATTTAAAACTTACTACCCTCTCCACTACTGTCCTTACTACCCTCTCCACTACTGTCCTGGTCAAGTTACCAGCTTGTTAGCCAGCTAAACATGACTTGACTAGGCTGTTTATTATCAAATGAATGTCTAGCAGCCTGCAAGTAGAAGGGGAAACATTTAAGTTTAGCTCCGGTAATACAGTATATCATAGCTTTTGAATGGTTTTCTGCATGGTAAAGTCTGTCTAATCAGACATGCTCATGGTTCTCATAGGTAAGGTGCAATTAAGCGGTCGCTACTTCACACTTCAGTAAAGAGGAAATGGTCTGAAATCCTGTTAATAGACCACTTTTTATATTTGCAAACATCGCTGCACGAGGACGATGTGCACCAGTTGGTGTCTGAACAAAGGAGAGTTCTTATAGAATGCATGCAACAAAAGCCTCGATTTACATGTTGCTTAGGAGTGCATTTCACACTACATTTGGATTATAATAGGATTTTAAGGCTCGTATGAATGTTCTGCTTAATATAATGTTTGTGTCATCGCAATTCAACTGCATTATACTTAAAAAACACTTAAACTTCAACCAGTAAAACGGCTCTTTAGCTAGCTTTTGCTACAGCCTATGTCAATGAGCGTTAGCATTCTAGCTAACAAATGCTGCATCCACAATAGTGATTTTGCAAAGATCACAACCAAATATACAGTGGGGCAAAAAAAGTATTTAGTCAGCCACCAAATGTGCAAGTTCTCCCACTTAAACATATGAGAGAGGCCTGTAATTTTCATCATAGGTACACTTCAACTATGACAGACAAAATTAGAAAAAAAATTCCAGAAAATCACATTGTAGGATTTTTAATTAATTTATTTGCAAATTATGGTGGAAAATATGGTGGAAAATAAGTATTTGGTCAATAACAAAAGTTTATCTCAATACCCCACTGTAATCCTAGTGACTGTTCAAGCAAGAATCAAAACATCATTGTAAGTATATGAGAACCCTAAAAAGTTATTTTGTTTAGAAGTAATAAAAACGTATAGGCTATGTTGAATGGGCGCAGATGGCGATAGCTTTCTTACTGCTGCCAAGAGTTGCACGCATCTGTGCGTGATGTCAGTGTGTACAGGAAAAGACTCTATTGGACAAAGTATTTCATGATTTGGTGCTCAGGACCATGTTTCCTCTTTTGTTCCCCACAATGAAATCGGGGAGGGGACTGTGGGTCTATCTCCGTCCTTCAGTATGTTTGTACGTTCTTTCGTCACACAGGAAATGGATAGTCTCGCTGTGGTTCCCCGACACTCGTAGGTTGACGGAGGTGGTCTGGTGGGTGACCCGGCCTATAGAGCGCCGGTCCCGCGCTCTAACACCCATGGGAATGGAGAGGGGTTGAGATGGGTTGAGATGGGATGCCCAGCTCAAACGCCAGGGTAACGTCCATGAGACTCACATCGGCCCTCGAGTCGATGAGTACCTGGAGAGACTTGGACTGGTTGCCCCACAGCAGGGTGGCATAGAGAGGGGGGTGAGTAAGGGGAGAAGAACAATTATCTTTCAGACCCACTCCAACGAATGAGCTAGCTCTCTTGAAGCAGGGAGGAGGTTCTCTTATTCTCCATGGACTTTACAGTGTCCCACAACTTTTTGGAGTTAGAGCTACAGGATGCAAATTTCTGTTTGAAAAAGCTAGCCTTTGCTTTCCTGACTGACTGTGTGTATTGGTTCCTGACTTCCCTGAGAAGTTGCATATTGCGGAGACTATTCGATGCTAGTGCAGCCCACCCCAGGATGTTTTTGTGCTGGTCAAGGGCAGTCAGGTCTGGAGTGAACCAAGGCCTACATCTGTTCTTAGTTCTACATTTTTTGAAAGGGCCATGCTTATTTAAGATGGTGAGGAAATTACTTTAAAGAACAACCAGGCATCCTCGACTGACGGGATGAGGTCAATATCCTTCCAATACTAACCTAATTGACAGAGTGAAAAGAAGGAAGCCTGTACAGAATACATACATATTCCAAAAATGCATCCTGTTTGCAACAAGGCACTAAAGTAATACTGCTAAAAATGTGGCAAAGAAATGTACTTTATGTCCTGAATACAAAGTGTTACTGTATGTTTGGGGAAAATCCATTCTCATATTTTCCAACATAGTGGTGTCTGTATCATGTTATGGGTATGCTTTTAATCAACAAGGACCGTGGAGTTTTTCAGGATTAAAAGAAACGGAATCGAGCTAAACACAGACAAAATCCTAGAGGAAAACCTGATTTCAGTATGCTTTCCACCAGACACTGGGAGATGAATTTACCTTTCAGCAGGACAATGACCTAAAACACAAGGCCAAATCTACACAGGAGTTACTTACCAAGAAGACAGTGAATGTTCCTGAGCGGCCGAGTTACAGTTTTGACTTAAATCTACTAGAAAATCTATGGCAAGAACTGAAAATGGTTGTCTAGCAATGATCAACAACCAATTTGACTTGAAGAATTAAAAAAATAATAATGGGCAAATGTTGCACAAACCAGGTGTGGAAAGCTCTTAGAGAATTACCCAGAAACCCTCACAGCTATAATTGCTGCCAAAGGTGGGAAAACGTATGTAAATGAGATATTTATGTATTTAATTTTCAATACATTTGATAAAATGTCTGAAAACATGTTTTCTTTCACTTTGTCATTATGGGCTATTGTGTGTAGATGCATACAAATCTATTTTGAATTCAGGCTGTAAAACAACAAAATGTAGAATAAGTCAAAGGGTGTGAATACTTTCTGAAGGCACTGTAGATACACACTCACTCACACACAATACACTCACACTACATAAACACACACACACACACACACACACACACACACACACACACACACACACACACACACACACACACACACACACACACACACACACACATTTGCTGCTGCTACTCTGTTCTTTATTTTACTCTTATTATTATCTATCCAGATGCCTAGTCACATGGCCCTGCCTTCATGTACATACAGCATCTACCTCAAATACCGTGTAACCCTGCACATTCACAGCATTCGGCGGATGTGACAAATAGAAATGATTTGAGTATGTTCAAGGAAAGGGAGCATATAACCGATGAAGAGAGAAAGGAAAGATACATTGGAACAGGGCTGAGTTGGTGTTGTTTGTCTGTTTACTCACACGTCACCATTGTAGGTGTCTCCAGTGTACACCCTGCTGTCAGCCTTGGTCGGGTAGGAGATGATGCTATTGGCTGAGGCGTTGAGGGGGACGGACTTCTCTGACAGCAAAACGGTAGGTGCACCCTTGGTGCTTTGTCCGTCCCCCAACATTGTTCACCTAAAGCAGCCAGGAAACACACACACTGTTTAGCCAGCTCTCCCAATTCAACACCTGTGATTACTGTATGCCTCGCTGTATGTCTCTCTCAAATGTCAATATGCCTTGTATACTGTTGTTCAGGTTAGTTATCATTGTTTTAGTTTACAATGGAGCCCCTAGTTCCACTCTTCATACCCCTGATACCTCCTTTGTCCCACCTCCCACACATGCGGTGACCTCACCCATTACAACCAGCATATCCAGAGATACAACCTCTCTTATCATCACTCAGTGCCTGGGCTTACCTTCGCTATACCCGCACCCCACCATACCCCTGTCTGCACATTATGCCCTGAATATATTCTACCATGCCCAGAAATCTGCTCCTTTTACTCTCTGTCCCCAACGCTCTAGGCGACCAGTTTTGATAGCCGCACCCTCATACCCTCCTCTGTTCCGCAAGTGATGTGGAGGTAAACCCAGGCCCTGCATGTCCCCAGGCACCCTCATTTGTTGACTTCTGTGATCGAAAAAGCCTTGGTTTCATGCATGTCAACATCAGAAGCCTCCTCCCTAAGTTTGTTTTACTCACTGCTTTAGCACACTCTGCTAACCCTGATGTCCTTGCCGTGTCTGAATCCTGGCTCAGGAAGGCCACCAAAAATTCTGAGATTTCCATACCCAACTATAACATTTTCCGTCAAGATAGAACCGCCAAAGGGGGAGGAGTTGCAGTCTACTGCAGAGATAGCCTGCATACTTTCCAGGTCCATACCCAAACAGTTTGAACTACTAATCTTAAAAATTACTCTCTCCAGAAATAAGTCTCTCACTGTTGCCGCCTGCTACCGACCCCCCTCAGCTCCCAGCTGTGCCCTGGACACCATTTGTGAATTGATCGCCCCCCATCTAGCTTCAGAGTTTGTTCTGTTAGGTGACCTAAACTGGGATATGCTTAACACCCCGGCAGTCCTACAATCTAAGCTAGATGCCCTCAATCTCACACAAATCATCAAGGAACCCACCAGGTACAACCCTAAATCTGTAAACAAGGGCACCCTCATAGATGTCATCCTGACCAACTGACCCTCCAAATACACCTCCGCTGTCTTCAACCAGGATCTCAGCGATCACTGCCTCATTGCCTGTATACGCTACGGAGCCGCAGTCAAACGACCACCCCTCATCACTGTCAAACGCTCCCTAAAACACTTCTGTGAGCAGGCCTTTCTAATCGACCTGGCCCGGGTATCCTGGAAGGACATTGACCTCATCCCGTCAGTTGAGGATGCCTGGTCATTCTTTAAAAGTAACTTCCTCACCATTTTAGATAAGCATGCCCCGTTCATAAAATGCAGAACTAAGAACAGATATAGCCCTTGGTTCACTCCAGACCTGACTGCCCTCGACCAGCACAAAAACATCCTGTGGCGGACTGCAATAGCATCGAATAGTCCCTGCGATATGCAACTGTTCAGGGAAGTCAGGAACCAATACACGCAGTCAGTCAGGAAAGCTAAGGCCAGCTTCTTCAGGCAGAAATTTACATATTGTAGCTCCAACTCCAAAAAGTTCTGGGACACTGTAAAGTCCATGGAGAACAAGAGCACCTCCTCCCAGCTGCCCACTGCACTGAGGCTAGGTAACACGGTCACCACCGATAAATCCATGATTATCGAAAACTTCAACAAGCATTTCTCAACGGCTGGCCATGCCTTCCGCCTGGCTACTCCAACCTCGGCCAACAGCTCCGCCCCCCCCTAGCAGCTACTCGCCCAAGCCTCTCCAGTTTCTCCTTTACCCAAATCCAGATAGCAGATGTTCTGAAAGAGCTGCAAAACCTGGACCCGTACAAATCAGCTGGGCTTGACAATCTGGACCCTCTATTTCTGAAACTATCCGCCGCCATTGTCGCAACCCCTATTACCAGCCTGTTCAACCTCTCTTTCATATCGTCTGAGATCCCCAAGGATTGGAAAGCTGCCGAAGTCATCCCCCTCTTCAAAGGGGGAGACACCCTGGACCCAAACTGTTACAGACCTATATCCATCCTGCCCTGCCTATCTAAGGTCTTCGAAAGCCAAGTCAACAAACAGGTCACTGACCATCTCGAATCCCACCGTACCTTCTCCGCTGTGCAATCTGGTTTCCGAGCCGGTCACGGGTGCACCTCAGCCACGCTCAAGGTACTAAACGATATCATAACCGCCATCGATAAAAGACAGTACTGTGCAGCTGTCTTCATCGACCTTGCCAAGGCTTTCGACTCTGTCAATCACCATATTCTTATCAGCAGACTCAGTAGCCTCGGTTTTTCTGATGACTGCCTTACCTGGTTCACCAACTACTTTGCAGACAGAGTTCAGTGTGTCAAATCGGAGGGCATGCTGTCCGGTCCTCTGGCAGTCTCTATGGGGGTGCCACAGGGTTCAATTCTCGGGCCGACTCTTTTCTCTGTATATATCAATGATGTTGCTCTTGCTGCGGGCGATTCCCTGATCCACCTCTACGCAGACGACACCATTCTATATACTTCCGGCCCGTCCTTGGACACTGTGCTATCTAACCTCCAAACGAGCTTCAATGCCATACAACACTCCTTCCGTGGCCTCCAACTGCTCTTAAACGCTAGTAAAACCAAATGCATGCTTTTCAACCGTTCGCTGCCTACACCCGCACGCCTGACTAGCATCACCACCCTGGATGATTCCGACCTTGAATATGTGGACATCTATAAGTACCTAGGTGTCTGGCTAGACTGTAAACTCTCCTTCCAGACTCATATCAAACATCTCCAATCGAAAATCAAATCTAGAGTCGGCTTTCTATTCCGCAACAAAGCCTCCTTCACTCACGCCGCCAAACTTACCCTAGTAAAACTGACTATCCTACCGATCCTCGACTTCGGCGATGTCATCTACAAAATTGCTTCCAACACTCTACTCAGCAAACTGGATGCAGTTTATCACAGGGCCATCCGTTTTGTCACTAAAGCACCTTATACCACCCACCACTGCGACCTGTATGCTCTAGTCGGCTGGCCCTCGCTACATATTCGTCGCCAGACCCATTGGCTCCAGGTCATCTACAAGTCCATGCTAGGTAAAGCTCCGCCTTATCTCAGTTCACTGGTCACGATGGCAACACCCACCTGTAACAAGCGCTCCAGCAGGTGTATCTCACTGATCATCCCTAAAGCCAAAACCTCATTTGGCCGCCTTTCGTTCCAGTTCTCTGCTGCCTGTGACTGGAACGAATTGCAAAAATCGCTGAAGTTGGAGACTTTTATCTCCCTCACCAACTTCAAACATCTGCTATCTGAGCAGCTAACCGATCGCTGCAGCTGTACATAGTCTATCGGTAAATAGCCCACCCATTTTTACCTACCTCATCTCCATACTGTTTTTATTTATTTTCTTTTCTGCTCTTTTGCACACCAATATCTCTACATGTACATGACCATCTGATCATTTATCACTCCAGTGTTAATCTGCAACATTTTTATTATTTGCCTACCTCCTCATGCCTTTGCACACAATGTATATAGACTCTCCTTTATTCTACTGTATTATTGACTTGTTAATTGTTTACTCCATGTGTAACTCTGTGTTGTCTGTTCACACTGCTATGCTTTATCTTGGCCAGGTCGCAATTGCAAATGAGAACTTGTTCTCAACTAGCCTACCTGGTTAAATAAAGGTGAAATAAAATAAAATAAAAAATAAAAACACAGAGAGAGGGGCCTCTGTCAGCAGCACACTAACAAACATTAAGAAAGAGGTGGCTGTTGTGTCATGAGACTGTTTTCATGCTAACTTCCTAGCATGACCATAACATTACCCAACATCGTCTCTGGTGAAGACCTGGAATAAAAGCACTAGTCTTTGACCTTGAAAGTAATATAGAGGACAGGCTGAGACTTTCTTTCAAAGTTTGTTTCAGAAAGATTTGAAGCTAGAGCAACTTTAGGCCTCCTCTCCACAACCTATAGTATCAGGATACAAGAGACTGGGCCCTTTCTTACGACAGGGCATTAATTGAGCACGTATGTCATTAGACAGTGATTCACTTTAATAGGTCTGACTCTATGAGGCGAAAGGGGGAGCTGTGTTGACTTTGCCCCCATGTACTGTTCTCCAAGGATACAGGAATGCCATTTTTTTAAATTACTATTTTCAGTCTGGCTGAGCAGTCGGCCAGTGAAATGTGGATTACCTGCTTGGTTCACCAGATTCAAGAGAACACCATGCCAAGTTACCGACAATCCCCACAGACCCATTTCCCTTAGTTACTGTCCCCCAAAAATTACCATTAGTGTAATTATGTTAGCTATTCAATCGCTTCAACAGAATCTGGAAGAAGCAACGGCCTCTAGCACAGAAAAAAAACTTAGAGAAGCTGTTACGCCAAAGAAGTCGATTGCCAGGTTATATCAATATTGAAACTCTACCTGATGGTTGTAGTGGAATTTCTAAATACCATCAAATGAGGAGGGACAAACTTATCACTCAAATTGAGGAGAACCATTGGTCATAGATATGTGAAAATGTTCAAATATGCTCTTACGACATAAACTACTGCAATTTAAGATAATTCGTAGGATTTACTACACTCCTGAATGCATTTAACGCACCCATAATGCATTTAACGCACCCAGAAATGTCACATCTCTGTTGTAGATGAAAAAACCAAAAAGGAACCCTATAGAGCCCCACACTGGAGGTGTCATAATACCCATAAAATCTATCGGTCAAACAGGGAAATTATTCCAATAGTTTTTCCACCATTCATTTTTACCACAGGGGGTTTTAGAAACACTTAAAATAAAGGTTGTGTTTCTTGTAGGTTTACCCTGGCGTGAGGTTTTGATAACCATCTAAATCTCTCAAGGACAAGGTGACTTATCAATATAGTCGGCTCTATTTACTCTCAGATTCAAAAATGCTAATTAGCATCAAAGTAGACATCATGCAAAACTACAAATAACTGCAAGCTCCTGCACGTCATCTCTAGCTGATATCTTTGCTAACAGGTATTGTGTCAATTTAAACAAGACAGCGGTAAATACAGACAAATATATTTATAAAATATTTATAAAGATCACCTCGTCCAAGAGAGATTTACATGGTTATCAAAACGTCACGCCAGGGTAAGCCTACACAACACACAGCCCTTATTTTAAGTGTTTCTAAAATCAACTAAGAGAAACATTTACTTTGGAAAAATGATTGGAACCATTTCCCTGTTTGACCTTTAGGTTTTATGGGTATTATGACTCATAATGTGTTACTCTATTACATTTGCTGTGGTCCTGTGACAAACTGACTCCAATTCAGGAAGTATATTGAAATGTTTATTCCAATTTGAATTTTGGATTTGTGAACTCAAGGCGCAAACAAACAAGGAGGTATATGAACATAAATGATGGACTTCATCGAACAAAACAAACATTTATTGTGGAACTGGGATTCCTGGGAGTGCATACTGATGAAGATCATCAAAGGTAAGTGAATATTTATAATACTATTTCTGACTTTGTTGACTCCACAGCATGGCGGATATCTGAATGGCTTGATTTGTTGTCTAAGCGCTGTACTCAGATTATTGCATGGTGTGCTTTTTCGGTAAAGCTTTTTTGAAATCTGACAAAGCGGTTGCATTAAGGAGAAGTGTATCTATAATTCCATGTATAATAGTGTTTAATAATGTTTATTATGAGCATTTCTGTAAATTGATGTGGCTCTCTGCAAAATCACCAGATGTTTTGGAACTACTGAACGTAACGCGCCAATGTAAACTCAGATTTTTGTATATAAATATGAACTTTATCGAACAAAACATACATGTATTGTGTAACATAAAGTCCTACGAGTGTCATCTGATGAAGATCATCAAAGGTTAGTGATTAATTTGATCTCTATTTCTGTTTTTTGTGACTCCTCTCTTTGGCTGGAAAATTGGCTGTGTTTTTCTGTGACTTGGCTCTGACCTAACATAATCGTTTGGTGTGCTTTCGTCGTAAAGCCTATTTGAAATCGGACACTGTGGCTGGATTTACAAGAAGTTTATCTTTAAAATGGTTTAAAATACTTGTATGCTTGAGGAATTTTAATTATGAGATTTCTGTTGTTTTGAATTTGGCGCCTTGCACTTTCACTGGCTGTTGGTTAGGTGGGACGCAACCGTCCCACATATCCCAGAGAAGTTAACTGAGGATTAAGTGAAATTGACTTGCGACTGCTTTACATTGACCACTTTCACATGCCACACATCTGTCAATAAGAACAACACATCCCCAGTCTAGATCAGTACCATTTCACCAATAACCCTGGTAACAATGCCTTCCCCCTGGTAACAATAACCATGGTAACAATGCCTTTTGTTGACATGCAACCCTAACATGTTGTTGATGTTTAAAACCCCAGCCAGCCTGGCAGTCAGCCTTAGATAAGAGCTATAGAAACCACCTGTTTAAACTAGTTAATGATCAGCCAGAATGAAACTAGGTAGACTGAACAAACAGCAACTATGAGCTCCACACACTACACACAGTCATGCTACTCGCCTGTTAGCAACAGCCCCTCAGTAGAGTGGCAACACTGTAACAATAGCTAGCAGCTATACAACTAACCTGAGGAGTCAAAAGGCTGCTCTTAAAATGTGAAACTAGAGTAGGGCGTGGGTTAAAGGTTACTAGTCTGATTTTCCAAAGTGTGGCCAACATTTTATGATCAGACAATTCTAGGTTGTCTGGTAATTGAGAGAAGGTTGAGGCGAGAGACATGAATTGAAAGAAAGTGTACAAGAGGACAATGTTGGGTTGAGATTGATCAATGACTAGTCAATCTGTCACAGCTAATACAATACTCACTGTATTGACTGATAACCTTTGACCTACAGGGGCACAGTCAGATACGTGAAAACATACATACACACACCTAAACCAAGCCCCCACTATGGAATTATTCTGTTTCTGTAAGTGTTTATCTGTTTTTTATCTGTCATGTTTTTTTTTACTTTCTTGAGTTCTTCTGTCATAAAAAGCATGCAATTATGATACTCCTTGTGGACTTTCAACTCATAAAGTAAAACCAGGGAACTGCAATCTCGCATTTCAAAGTCCGTTTTGAACTAGAACTTACCTCAGGTAAAGAACTTTGTGACTGACTGACTATTGTGCAATTTTATAAACTGTAAAAAATTGAACGTTTCTTAATGTGTCATAAGTGATTAGGGAGAGAGGATAGATTAGTCACAGTAACTTATCATGTTCAACCTGACGAAGACCCATAGTAAATGAAACATTCCTGCATTAAACCTGGGAGCATCTAAAAACACATACTTACAGTGTATTAATAACAGTATTAGTTTTCTACTCTAAAGAGGAACCACAATGGAAATACAGTACATTCGGAAAGTATTCAGTCCCCTTCCCCTTTTCCACATTTTGATAAGTTACAGCTCTCACATCTACTCCCGCTCCTCCCCTCAGTGCTCGACGGTATACTAACCACCGGCCCTGGGATCCAGCATTACGCACACCTGGCATCCATCCTTACGCACACCTGGACTGATTCACACCTGGACTCCATCGCCTTCCTGATTACCTCCCCTATATCTGTCATTCCCCTGGGTTCCTTCCTCAGTCAGTATTGTTTATGCGTCTCATGTCTATACACATCTATATGTTTGTTATATTGTGTGATGTTCCGTTTAATATTAAACTCACCACCTGCACTTGCTCCCAACGTTACCAACGCTACAACTCCCAACGTTACAACAATAAGCTTACTCTAAAATTGATTAAATTTAAAAAATGCTCATCAATCTCAAATGAAATCATATTTTATTAGTCACATGCACCGAATACAACAGGTGTAGTAGACCTTACAGTGAAATGCTTACTTACAAGCCTTAAACCAACAATGCTTTAAGAGTTAACTTGTTAAGGATGTTAAAAAATCGCGCAAGTAAAAAATAGAAAAATAAATAGCAATAGCGAGGCTATATACAGGGGGTACCGGTTTAGTATCAATGGGTAATTGAGGTAATATGTACAATTGAAGTCGGAATTGTACAGTCGGAATGTTTTAACTTGGGTCAAACATTTCGGGTAGCCTTCCACAAGCTTCCCACAATAAGTTGGGTGAATTTTGGCCCATTCCTCCTGACAGAGCTGGTGTAACTGAGTCAGGTTTGTGGACCTCCTTGCTCGCACACGCTTTTTCTATTCTGCCCACAAATGTGTTATTTGCCTCGAAGCAAGCGTAGAAGTAGTTTAGCTCGTCTGGAAGGCTTGTGTCAAATCAAATCAAATTGATATATAAAGCCCTTCTTACATCAGCTGATATCTCAAAGCCCTGCCACATCCGACAAGCATCAGAGCCGGTGTAGTACGACTTTGCCTGTTTAATGGTTCGTGGGAGGGCAAAGCGGGATTTCTTATAAGCTTCTGGGTTAGAGTCCCGCTCCTTGAAAGCGGCAGGTCTAGCCTTTAGCTCAGTGCGGTTGCTGCCTGTAATCCATGGCTCCTGGTTGGGGTGTGAACGTACGGTCACTGTGGGGACGACGTTATCGATGCACTTATTGATGAAGCAGATGTGATGTGGAACATATTCCAGTCTGTGCTAGCAAAACAGTCGTGTAGCTTAGCATCTGCTTCATCTGACAACTTTTTAATTGATCTTGTCACGGGTTCTTCCTGCTTTAATTTTTGCTTCTAAGCAGGAATCAGGAGGATGGAATTATGGTCAGATTTGCCAAATGGAGGGCGAGGGAGAGCTTTGTATGCGTGTCTGTGTTTTGGAATATAGATGGTCCAGAGTGATTTTTTCCCTCTGGTTGCTTATTTAACATGCTGATAGAAATTTGGTAAAACTGATTTAAGTTTCCCTGCATTAAAGACCCCGGCTACTAGGATCGCCGCCTCTTGTTTGCTTATGGTGGAGCACAGCTCATTCAATGCTATCTTAGTGCCTACCTCTGACTGAGGTGGTATGTAAACAGCTACGAAGATGAGAACTCTCTCGGTAGGTAGTGTGGTCTACAGCTTATCATGATATACTCAGCCTCAGGTGTCAGGATGTGCACAACTGGTTGAAGGTAAGTCAGGTGGAGGAGAGCAGAGATGGGTGATAACAGGCACACTTCATTCATGCCCAAGGAAAACAGCGATAATGCCCAAAGTACACAAACGGTACAATATACAGAACATACGGGTCAAACACATACCCGGCGCAAACCAGCCTGATGCGAACCACGCGTAACAAACAAACATTTCCACACATAGACGCTCTCTTTGGTTGGCCCTCGCTTCATACTCGTCGCCAAACCCACCGGCTACAGGTTATCTACAAGTCTCTGCTTGGTAAAGCCCCGCCTTATCTCAGCTCACTGGTCACCAAAACAGCACCCACTCGTAGCACGCGCTCCAGCAGGTATATCTCACTGGTCACCCCCAAAGCCAATTCCTCCTTTGGTCGCCTTTCCTTCCAGTTCGCTGCTGCCAATGACTGGAATGAACTGCAAAGATCACTGAAGCTTGAGACTCATATCTCCCTCAGTAGCTTTAAGCACCAGCTGTCAGAGCAGCTCACAGATCACTGCACCTGTACATAGCCCATCTGTAAACAGCCCATCTATCTACCTCATTCCCATACTGTATTTATTTATTTATTTATCTTGCTCCTTTGCACCCCAGTATCTCTACTTGCACATTTATCTTATGCACATCAACCATTCCAGTGTTTAATTGCTATACTGTAATTACAGTGCATTGCGAAAGTATTCGGCCCCCTTGAACTTTGCGACCTTTTGCCACATTTCAGGCTTCAAACATAAAGAAATAAAACTGTATTTTTTTGTGAAGAATCAACAACAAGTGGGACACAATCATGAAGTGGAACGACATTTATTGGATATTTCAAACTCTTTTAACAAATCAAAAACTGAAAAATTGGGCGTGCAAAATTATTCAGGCACTGTATATATATATATATATATATATATATATATATATTATTTTTTTTAAAGCATGCCTGGCGCCAGCTGTTAATGTCTCATTCTGGAAGTTATCGGTAGATTGATCCAAATTATTTTCTGGCACACACTCCTTTCCCTCCAGACATCTTCTTTTTTTTTTAAACCTAGCGATCAACATTTGGTTTGTCTTTGCTAGAACTACTAAATTACCTTAGCTGGTGAGTCAATTCGAGTAAGCTAGCGTGGTAGAGTTTAGCCACGTGAAGCTGCCAGGTCGTTGAGGTAAACTACAGTGTGAAAAAAATTATTTTTTACATCATAATAAAATTACCCATAGAAAGTAAATCTCACAAAAAATGTAAGAAAATAAAACACAATTTATATTGAACATTTTATGGGACAATTTTTTGGTAGGCCTGAGATCAAACTCAGGCCAAGGCCTACCCAGGCCTACCAATGGCTATGCCGCTGATTCACACATAGGCATGGTAGACAGCCATGTAATGGTACAATGTCATTCGCTTGCCTATTGAAAACTCCTAAACACGAGGAGGTTACCTGTCAGTATCATTAAGTTTGCTATGATGGCATCAGCCACGGTCAATATCCTACATGTTGTTGTCTTTTCTGGCTACTTGATATAAAGTACATTGCATATAGCTACAGGTGGTTGGCTGTGTCATTGCTTAATAAGTCTGCTTGCTAGATAAGGAGATATTTCAATGATATTTCACCAGATGATTACACATTTAGTTTCAGAGAGAGCACCCGGCGATGCATCTCCACGGCGGCTGGGTTCGTACTTCTTACTGTTGCTAGTTAGATACATAGAATATTCCCTTATGCCAAGATAACAGCTTATTTTGCGAGGGAATCCTGCAGAGCATCACATGAGAAATATAAGACATACAGTACGTTACGAAGGTCATGCTACACATGGTTAATATTCACACAGAGTATACAGTATTGTAATGGTAGGATGACTTTAGCTGGGCTATAGTATACAGTCTTGTAATGGTAGGATGACTTTAGCTGGTCTATAGTATACAGTCTTGTAATGGTAGGATGAATTTAGCTGGTCTATAGTATACAGTCTTGTAATGGTAGGATGACTTTAGCTGGTCTATAGTATACAGTCTTGTAATGGTAGGATGACTTTAGCTGGTCTATAGTATACAGTCTTGTAATGGTAGGATGAATTTAGCTGGTCTATAGTATACAGTCTTATAATGGTAGGATGACTTTAGCTGATCTACAGTATACAGTCTTGTAATGGTAGGATGACTTTAGCTGGTCTATAGTATACAGTCTGTAATGGTAGGATGACTTTAGCTGGTCTATTTGATCATATCTAAACAATTCTTTCTGCTGTAGCTACACGTAGTTGTCAGGTGTGTGGTTCTGCTGTTTTGGGGGATTTGTATAGCTTACTGCACACCCTGATCTGTTTCACCTGTCTTTGTGCTTGTCTCCACCCCTTCAAGGTGTCATCCATCTTCCCCATTATCCCTGATGCATTTCTACCTGTGTTTTCTGTTTGTCTGTTGCCAGTTTGTCTCATCTCGTCAAGCATAGCAGCAGTTTTCCTGAACTCCTGTTTTCGTGCTGGACCCTGTTTTCTATTTTTCCCGGTTCTGACCATTCTGACAGCCCTGAGCCTGCCTGACGTTCTTTACCTTGTGATACTGCCCTGGATTACTGACCTCTGCCTGCCTGGACCTGTTGCTGTTTGGGGGGATTGGTATAGCTTACTGCACTCACTGCATGTAGGTAATTTGATATATTTGCTTGGGCAGTGAGCTACCCTGAAGGAGCAGAGCCTATGTTTCCAATCATTTTTTTAAATGGTTAAACATATTTCTACATGGTGTTTCCTTTCTGAAGTAGTGATTATGTAGAAAGAAAATGTATGGATAGAACATTATAAGGCAGAGCTAGTTGTGAAAAAGCTTGGGTCTCAAAGAGTTAAATTAAATAACAGGATGTTAGTTTTGAACCTTGTAATCTAAGGGCGAATTTTTTTTCACTAGGCACAATCAACAGTGAGACATTCACATATAAACCAGGAGTCCAACCACAGTAAGTACTGTTGCTGATATTTGACTAATGCTAATGATTATTAATCAACAGTTCTGTAAAAGGTGTGTGTGTGTGTGTGTGTGGACATGTTTAACTATACTTGTGGGTACCAGAATAGTAAAGAAACAATTTGACTCAGCTGGGGACATTTTACTGGTCCCCACATTGAAAAAGGCCATTTCCAGAGGGTTTAGGGTTTGAGTTAGGTTTTGGATTGTAAAACAGGACAGTGGGGGGGTGTTAATTAACATAATTAAAGGTCTTCTTAACCACCTTATTCTTAGATGAAGATCGGTGACATGATTGAGATAACCAGAGGTACATACAACCACTGGGCTCTGTACATTGGAAATGGAAAGGTCATCCATGTGGTAACTCCAGGTATGATGTTTTTCTGGATATTCCAATTCCATAATTGGGGCAGGGTGTAAACATCATCTGAAGTCAAATGTTAACAACAGAGTACTGGCCAGATGCTCTAACCACTAGGCTACCTGCTTCCCCTAACAGCAGAGTACTGGCCCAATGCTCTAACCACTAGACTACCTGCTGCCCCTAACAGCAGAGTACTGGCCCAATGCTCTAACCACTAGGCTACCTGCTTCCCCTAACAGCAGAGTACTGGCCCAATGCTCTAACCACTAGACTACCTGCTGCCCCTAACAGCAGAGTACTGGCCCAATGCTCTAACCACTAGGCTACCTGCTTCCCCTAACAGCAGAGTACTGGCCCAATGCTCTAACCACTAGGCTACCTGCTGCCCCTAACAGCAGAGTACTGGCACAATGCTCTAACCACTAGGCTACCTGCTTCCCCTAACAGCAGAGTACTGGCCCAATGCTCTAACCACTAGGCTACCTGCTGCCCCTAACAGCAGAGTACTGGCCCAATGCTCTAACCACTAGGCTACCTGCTACCCCTAACAGCAGAGTACTGGCCCAATGCTCTAACCACTAGACTACCTGCTGCCCCTAAGAGCAGAGTACTGGCCCAATGCTCTAACCACTAGACTACCTGCTGCCCCTAACAGCAGAGTACTGGCCCAATGCTCCAACCACTAGGCTACCTGCCGCCCCTAACAGCAGAGTACTGGCCCAATGCTCTAACCACTAGGCTACCTGCCGCCCCTAACAGCAGAGTACTGGCCCAATGCTCTAACCACTAGACTACCTGCCGCCCCTAACAGCAGAGTACTGGCCCAATGCTCTAACCACTAGACTACCTGCCGCCCCTAACAGCAGAGTACTGGCCCAATGCTCTAACCACTAGGCTACCTGCTGCCCCTAACACCACAGTAAAACTGATATCAACATGGTCGATAGTCAGAACTTTATGAACATATTCAATCAGCTACAGCATCTGCTGTTCTCTCTGTCTCTTTATTTCTCTCATCAAAACACACAATTACACTTACATGTGCACACTATGGTGGAAAATTACAACCCCTCCATATATGGTCGCTATGCTTGCAAGCTGCTTTAGTATGTTTCCCTCTGATTCATGTCTGAAATCATTTCTGTGCTTGAGGCCAACAACTGATGAGAGGGGGGCCACATCCTTACTTACAAGCCCTTAACCAACAATGCAGTATACAAAAAATTAAAGTATTTACTAAACTGGAGTAAAACATTTATAAATAAGAAAAAAAAAAATATATATTTTTTTAATAATAATTAAGGAGCACCAATAAAAACAGTAGAGAGGCTGAATACAGGGGGTACCGGTACAGAGTCAATGTGGAGGCTATATACAGGGTGTTACAGTACAGAGTCAATGTGGAGGCTATATACAGGGAGTACCGGTACAGAGTCAATGTGGAGGCTATATACAGGGGGTACCGGTACAGAGTCAATGTGGAGGCTATATACAGGGTGTTACAGTACAGAGTCAATATGGAGACTATATACAGGGGGTACCGGTACAGAGTCAATGTGGAGGCTATATACAGGGTGTTACAGTACAGAGTCAATATGGAGACTATATACAGGGGGTACCGGCACAGAGTCAATGTGGAGGCTATACACAGGGGGTATCGGTACAGAGTCAATGTGGAGGCTATACACAGGGGGTATCGGTACAGAGTCAATGTGGAGGCTATATACAGGGGGTATCGGTACAGAGTCAATGTGGAGGTTATATACAGGGGGAACCGGCACAGAGTCAATGTGGAGGTTATATACAGGGGGTACCGGTACAGAGCCAATGTGGAGGGGTAAATGTTAGTTGAGGTAATATGTACATGTAGGTAGAGGTAAAGTGACTATGAATGGATAATAAACAGAGAATAGCAGTGTGTTCAGGTGGATGTTGACCGCTCCATTATTACAATTCTAATTGATAAATAAACTCATACCTTTTTTTCTTTCTTGCTGTTTTGCAGATGGGTCAGGTGTATTGACTGCTTTCTCATCCAGCTCACCCAGTGTTTCCTGTAAAGGCATGATTATAATAGATACATTAAAGGCTGTGGCAGATGGGAATCCTTACAAAATAAACAACTACTTGGATAACAAGTACAAACCAAGGAGGACTGATGTCATTATGGAGGATGTGGACATCCTGAAAGGCCGCACAATAAAATATGGCCTCCTTGGACGCAACTGCGAGCATTTTGTTACTTTCCTCCGTTATGGAAAATCAAAGTCCAAACAGGTAGCCATGACAGTATAATGAGAATATTCTAATTAATGCTTTGCTTGATGAGTTACGTTAAATATACATTTGTTTTCTGCTTGTCTTTTTCCTTACAGGCAGATGACTTCCTGAAAAATTTGTTCATTGCTTCTGGCCTGCTTGGTGGTGTGGCTGTTGTTGCCGCTGTTGCTTCTGTAGCTGTTGCATTAATTAAAGTTTTTAAATAGGTAACTTGGGTCTCATGAGTCCATAGAGAATGCCAGTGATGCAAAATGTTGTTTATAGCCTAATGAATATAGGACCATCTCACAGACCAATATGGTTGTGTGGTCATTTTTACTTCAAATCAAACAGAATATTAAATTAATATACTAGCCTTTCTAGTATCAAAACATGACCTTGATTAACCTTGTACTGCAGTGGGCTAAATCGGGGTCACACAGTGTTTCTGGGTAGTGTCGTGGTAATTTCCTGTATTACTAAATGAGACGAGTTATAAACCACACACAAGTCAGAGTTATACTTAAACTTCATCTTTAATTACATGAGCTTCACCAGCCCTTTGACTCTCAGATCAATTCAGTGTCTATAATGAATGCTGAGAGTCACAACATAATGGCAACTGAGATCTTTTATAGCAAAGATCCACCCCTCTCAACTTACATGACGAACCACAGATCTTAGGAAAACTTCACAGAGGGCCTTTTACTTGAGAAAGGAGTATCCCATAGCCAGATAGGTCTCTTGGTCTCTTAAAACGAGGTTCTAATTTCGTCCTTGGTACTTCATATTACAAAAACATTACCTCACTATCTGGAATGCTCTTTAGGCTTTATTGGCCAAAGACGTCGTAAATCTCATCTGTCAGTGCTATCTCAGAGGCCCATCCTCAGTGGAACACACACACACAATATTCGACAGATTATATTCTGTCGAATTAAACAACCATTCTAATGCAATACAAAGATTATAAAATAATCTTACAAGCACTATAACATAACCTTGCAATTTTCCACAACATCTCCCCATCACATGGTTTATTAACAGATACATTCCCATTGGAAGACAATGTTCCATTCTGACCTCTCCCTTCTCTGGGCCCCAAGTGACTGAGCCCTAGCTGAGAAGGGAAAAATGCAACTGCCAACAGTATAGTCCAAAAGAAGACATTCTAATGACAAATATCACACATAAGCATTATTATGTAAATAAAACATCTTATTTATCTATGTTACCTAACTAATTCTGATTCATCCCCAACAGTAGTCTTAAACAAATCTACTTAGAAACAAAAGTATACACTTCACACACATGGTTATGGGCTTAACAAAAGACACATGCACCATGTCAGATACAGTTGAAATGTATCCCAATATGAGACTTTATATACATCACAGAAGACTGAAATACAACAAAATCGTTTGACATCGGAACAATGGATTTTCTACAGTTAAAAAATAGATGTTTATTAGTTATTACATCATGAAAAACACTAACATTCCACCCATGAGGCCACCAGAGGGCGATTGACTGCAGGAACAGGATCTATGGAGAATCCTCCCATACAGTTCATGTTAATCATATATTCTTTTATAAAGTATTAGCACCGTTTTTACTTTTAGGGACAGATTGCAGGAACCAGATTTAACCTCCTCCTGGATTTAAAAGCATTGTTAATGGATCATCACAATTGAAAGTGATTCTTAATCCAGGACTAGACTTCATCTGGGTCTGTGAAACCTGCACTTTAATGTTCTAAACTTGTTCCTTGAATGGATACAGTAAGATAGGAGAATACAGTAAATACAGGAGAATACAGTAAATACAGGAGAATACAGAGAATACAGTAATGCATACAGTAAGATAGGAGAATACAGTAAATACAGGAGAATACAGTAAATACAGGAGCATACAGTAAATACAGGAGAATACAGTAAATACAGGAGAATACAGAGAATACAGTAATGTATACAGTAAGATAGGGAGAATACAGTAATGCATACAGTAAGATAGGAGAACATGTCGTCCCCCCACAAATGTTGTAAATGACTGATCTCTATGGCATGACACATCATTCACCCAAGTTTAATCACAATCAAGCCAGTGGTGTCTGAGATATTGTGTGTGACAAACATAGACAGTTGATTACCATAGCGCCCCCCGTAGGGCCGAACAGTGTAATTTTATAAATGGCGTACTTCCACACTTGGTAAGTCAATAGATAAACATGTGCCTGTTATACCGCCACTGTGTGGTTGATATGAATGTTCTTTCATATTTTGAATCTTGACAGTGTTAACAACATGTGTGCCAAATTTTGTTACAATACGAATACCCTTGACTGATTTATGCATTTGTGCCAGACCACTCCCACGTGAATGTTTATTGGTCAATAGCGGCCATGTTGTTTTTAAGTACTCGTACTAGACCTTTGTCCATAGATGCCACATATCAAGTTTCGTGCAGATTGGTCATTCAGTGCCAGAAGAGTAGCATTTAAGTGTTTTCACAAAATTATAAATGGCAGAAAATTTATTATTGCAGACCTTCATGACTTTATGTTAAACGGGGTTAGGGTTAGGGGCAGGGTAGGGGTTAGGGGCAGGGTTGGGGTTAGGGGCAGAGTTGGAGAGTAACGGGTTACATGTAATCCTGTACATGTAAGGGATTACAAAAAATGGTAACTGTAATCCGTTACATTACCAGCAAAAAAAATATTGTAATCATATTACAGATACTTTTGAAAAACTAGATGATTACTTTGAGGATTACTTTGAAATTCGGAAAAGGATGTTTGCGGAAAAAAAATATTTGACACCTCTATTTTCTCAATGACATTCAAATCATCTTTGAAAAAAAGACGCAAATGTTTGTTGCACCTGAGCGAGACTGACCACAAGTCAGAGACCACTATGATGACATACCAAATGTGTTTGATGGATCGCGGGAAAACAGCAGGAAGAGGCTTTTGTAGGCTACAGTCCAAGCTAATGTATGTCTTCCAATGGTGTCGTCAACCAAAGATTATCCAACTTGAATAAACTTCGAGGTAAGGATAACGGCAATACGGATATCACTTATTATTGACCTACATAGCGCATTGATGTGAATCAAACTGCTTCTCTCACATTTAGCTATTTGCGCTTTACCGATTGTGGTTGTTGTGGATGGCTGTTCACAAATCTAAATGTGTATTGGAACCCGATAATGGATGAATTAAAGAAGTGTAAGCTGCCTGTCAATCATTGTTTTTGAAACCAGTGGAACATGGGCTCTTGCAACAGCTGCATAGTGCAGATCCCAGGCTATGGAATAAAAGTGGGGCTTTTATTGCTCAAACTGTTGATTGACCCTTTAAGTCTATCTGTAGTTGCTACATCCATTCTTTATTTTTACATTGTAGAAAAATACTGAAGACATCAAAAACTATGAAATAACACTTAGGAATCATGTAGTAACCAAAAAAGTGTTAAGCAAATCAACATATATTTTATATTCTTCAAAGTAGCCACCCTTTGCCTTGATGACAGCTTTGCACACTCCTGGCAAAGCATGCCGTTCCATGAGTGCAGCATTTCACTTATCTATACTTCTATATTTCCAAGTCCTATTCATGAAGATCAAGGGGTATAACATTTATTGGAATGAATGGAATTATGATATATTTACATTAAAAACCAAAGTCTTATCATTTAATCATATTATTATTATATGTAGTAGAAAGCGATGGGTTAGCAGAAGCCTACATAACCAGCCCATAAAGTAAAATGTAGCATCCATATAAGGCCAGCTATGTAACCTTTAACATTGATTTATGTTGGTAACATACATTTTTGTCTTCTTCTATTGCCTCTTAAGGGGAAAGTAATCTAAAAGTAGCAGAATGTAATCAGTGTTTGGGTAATCCAAAAGTTACATTACTGATTACAATTTTGGACAGGTAACTAGTAACTGTGATGGATTACATTTAGAAAGTAACCTACCCAACCCTGGTTAGGGGGCATGACCTTTCAAAGTTTTCATTTCAATCGCTTGTTATATTGCCACCATCTGGCCAATCAGTATAATTTTGAAAATGCGGGATCTCTATGGCAAGATGCATCATTCACCAAATCGTGCCAGTGCTGTCTGAGATATTGCGTGTGATGAAAGAACATACGAACTTGCTTAAGGACTGAGACAGTTCCACAGTACCCTCCCCAATTTCATTGTGGGGGGGAATAAAGATGAAACATGGTCCTGAGCACCAACCCCTGTTAAAGAATCTTTTGGCGTACATTTCTTGACCCGCCCCCCCCCCCTATTATTATGATTATTAGTAATAATAATACTATGTTATATTCATCAGAGGGAGGGGGGGGGAGTCTGTGAATCTGTGTAAATACAGATGACTAACAGAACATGCACATGACAGTATTTATACTGTCAATCACCGCATTCTTATCGGCAGACTTAATAGCTTTGGTTTCTCAAATGACTACCACGCCTGGTTCACCAACTACTTCTCAGATAGAGTTCAGTGTGTCAAATCGGAGGGCCTGTTGTCTGGACCTCTGGCAGTCTCTATGGGGGGCCACAGGGTTCAATTCTCGGGCCGACTCTTTTCTCTATATACCTCAACGATGTCGCTCTTGCTGCTGGTGATTCTCTGATCCACCTCTACGCAGATGACACCATTCTGTATAAATCTGGCCCTTCTTTAGACACTGTATTAACAAACCTCCAAACGAGCTTCAATGCCATAAAACACTCCTTCCATGGCCTCCAACTCCAAAAAATACCTTGGCTTTTGTGGTAAATGGTAATCAATGTAACTGTTTTAATAATGGTTTTCATACACATACCTTGTCCATAATGTAGAGGCCTATGGGATATTCATTGAAGAGGTAAGGCAGGAGGATGGTACATGTGATCAGCATAACATACCAATACCAATTAACATACCTTTGTATGCCTCCTTGTCTGTATACCTACAGACACAAAAGTGAGCAGTTCAGTCATCTGCACCCAATACAGCTAGCCTTCAACATATTCTTATAGCCAACATATTCTTACCTCTTTGTTGATTGATATCCATTGAATTGTGTCCACTTTCTGTTTTATAAATATTTGCACAAATATGAGAAAATAGATGGTATCATCATAAAACAATATAAATGTAGATCATACAAGAGACAAACCATACCTTAAATTGAGGAGATCTTTACAAGTTAAGTACCTGCACCTGCTGTCCTTGCGACATAAAATCCAAATGTTTCAGTTGGGTAGTTAGGTTCCTGCAAGAACCCCCACCAACTATTTTTTATTTATCTGTTATTTTACCAGGTAAGTTGACTGAGAACACGTTCTCATTTACAGCAACGACCTGGGGAATAGTTACAGGGGAGAGGAGGGGGATGAATGAGCCAATTGTAAACTGGGGATTATTAGGTGACCATGATGGTTTGAGGGCCAGATTGGGAATTTAGCCAGGACACGAGGGTTAACACCCCTACTCTTACGATAAGTGCCATGGGATCTTTAATGACTTCAGAGAGTCAGGACACCCGTTTAACATCCCATCCGAAAGACAGGACCCTACACAGGTACACTGGGATATTTTTTTAGACCAGAGGAAAGAGTGCCTCCTACTGGCCCTCCAACTGGCCCTACACCACTTCCAGCAGCATCTGGCCTCCCATCCAGGGACTGACCTGGACCAACCCTGCTTAGCTTCAGAAGCAAACCAGCAGTTGTACACAGGATGGTATGCTGCAGGGTGGTATGCTGCAAGGTGGTATGCTGCAGGATGGTATGCTGCAGGATGGTATGCTGCAGGGTGGTATGCTGCAAGGTGGTATGCTGCAAGGTGGTATGCTGCAGGGTGGTATGCTGCAGGATGATATGCTGCAAGGTGGTATGCTGCAGGGTGGTATGCTGCAGAATGATATGCTGCAAGGTGGTATGCTGCAGGATGGTATGCTGCAGGATGGTATGCTGCAGGATGGTATGCTGCAGGATGGTATGCTGCAAGGTGGTATGCTGCAGGGTGGTATGCTGCAGGATGGTATGCTGCAAGATGGTATGCTGCAAGGTGGTATGCTGCAGGGTGGTATGCTGCAGGGTGGTATGCTGCAGGATGGTATGCTGCAGGATGGTATGTGGCAAGGTGGTATGCTTCAGGGTGGTATGCTGCAGGGTGGTATGCTGCAGGATGGTAATGCTGCAAGGTGGTATGCTGCAAGGTGGTATGCTGCAAGGTGGTATGCTGCAGGGTGGTATCCTCGATGAACCCCACCTCCTATGGGGTTCTTGGAAAAACCTTTTGTAGGCCATTTTGTGAAGAGGCTACTCTCCACAATGTGTGGACGAAGCTCTTAATTTGGCATTAGGGAAAACAGGAGATTCACTTCTACAAAAAAGACCCACTAGAGCTAAACAACATTCTGTAATGTTTACCACGGTTCCACCACATAGACTTAGAACTGGAGGAAAACAGGAAGTGCTGTCATGAAACACTGGCATGTTTAATCATCATACCCAGCTGTTCCAGCTGAATGTGAGAACTCACCACTTATAGTATATAGGAGAGGTAGCAATTTACGTGACAAATTAGTCCATGCCAACTGCCAGCCACAAAATAAAATGAGCCAGGCTCTTTTGCGCTCTCTTCCGAGTGGTCGCTATAAATGCAGAGGCTGTGCACAGTGCAACACTATGATGAAGTGTGAATATTTCTGCCACCCACATACAGGAAAACGGTTTCAAATAAATGACATTATAGCGTGCTCCATCACCCAAATTATCTACATGATTAAATGTCCATGTGGGCTGTGTTCTGAAAGTAAAACCTCTCGTTCTCTCAAACAGAGAAATAGTGAACATAAAAGTTCAATCAGGAGAAACGACAGGGATTATCCAGTCGCAGTACATTTTAATACCTTTAGATTTTGTGGCGTAGAGAAAGTTAAGATATCAGACAGGGGGAGGTGATATAAATAATACTCTGAGTGAAAGAGAATGTTTTGGGATTTCAACCCTCCAGACATTATTCCCCAAAGGTCATAATGATGACCTTACATGTTATGTTGTTAATGTAAACATTAATTAATGCTACCACTTCAGACTACTCTGACATTTTATTGTCCTGTACCCAATGATTTTATGTACACAGTGTATTGGAATACTTGTGAAATGCACATTGTTATATTTGGTAATATAATTTACCCTCGACTCCAACCCCATTTGATTCATTGAACAGATGTGGGTGGAGCAATGTCTACATGAGGGTACAAACTCTAAACACTCACCAAAGCTCTGATGAAGGCCTTGAGGACGATACCTAAAGCGTTATAAGGAGCAGAGATGCTGGCTGGAGCAATGTGCGGGTTTCTTATCTTTTCTCATCACAGGTGCAGCGAAATGCTTTTGTCTCTAGCTTCAACAGTGCAGTAAAACCTAGCAATACAAATAAAAAACACACATTGAAATGCTCTGAGGAAATAATGTACGAAATAACACCCCAAAAAATACAATACTGAAAAGTTGTCTAATCACTGAAAAAAAAATTGTGCTTTGAATTTACTTAATTCAAATATGTACATCGGTTCCACATGAATGAAACATGTTAGATAAACAGAATTATTCTATTTCAGTTAACTTCTTCTCTTAAACTCAACATTGACCTGAAAATAGTAATTAAACAAATTAAATTAAAAACTGCAGAAAGGAAAATAGACTGGAGATGATTACACAAGCAGCAACAAGAGGGTTCTCTATAGGTAGAGAAATAACTAGGCAGTCAGCACACGTGGTGATAACTCTGAATAAGACTTACTTATGTGGCAAGCTGAGGGAAAATGATCTTCTACCTTCACCAACAAATCCCAGATAACATAACCAATAGATCAACAATAAGACAAGCACGGCTAACTTTACCTCAGTGACTTCAAAGAATGCAGGCCATGAAGTCCTCTATCGTGGGTGCGTCACGGACAACTTCATGTCTCCTGTATGCAAACGTCTTCTCCATTTTGAACTTCACTGTCTCTGTTCCTTTTCTTCACATCGGACAGTAGAGCTTTCCGCATGTCTTCGAGGCTCTCTCCTGTTTCTCCTGAGGGAATGTGGAGTACAAGTTCACTTTCTGTTCTCTTTGTCTTTTTAACACCATAGGCTGTACATGACTTCCCTGCAGGTTTGTGCTTCAAGGAGTTAATCATCACCTCTGGACATCCCAGTCGAGATCGGTAGTTTACCAGTTTGTATTTCAAACTGGTTTTCCCATCCGCCACATCCAGTGAAGGAACACTTCTCAGGCACTACATGGAGGCTTCTTGATTAGACTCTGTGCAACCTGTTCCATCTCTCCATCAGTGGCATAAACTTTATACTGGACAATTTCTTGCAACAAGCCGTCGTATGTCTGACTTCAACTTAGGCTCTGGATCAAGTAGAGTGCCACTTTCAAGGTAAGCTGAATTGGCCTGCTGAAGTTTTAGCTCAGCATCATATGATAATTGAGGCACACAGAACAAAGTAGGACAAGAGGACCGTGAGCAAGTAGACTCTGGAGAAGACAGTATATCAGTGTCAACTCAACCACTGGATAGTGTTGACGAGTCATCGATGTGGGTACGATTAAAGGCAGAGGTTGTCGGGAGTGGGGTGTTGATACTGCTGGAGGTTTCAGCACAGTGAATTGTGTCAATAACTTTAAGTGTACCTTTGTCCTCTACTTCTGCCATTGAGGTCAGGTTAAAATAACTCAGTTCCAAAAATAGGATTCATGAACTGAAGTCTGAAGTTGCCGTGAAGTGCACACTGCTTCTGTACATCGTTAAGGTCAGTCACAGAATCAGGTAGTCCACAAGGGAAAGTCAGCATCTGGGAACTGTCATCAATCAAGATGATCTTCATTTTTGCAAGAGTTGACATCATCTTGCTTCTTAGTCTGCATAGAAGACAGATAAGAATGACTTTCAAGAATTATTCTTCATGGTCCATACAATGTTAATTATATTTGAAAGTTGTAAGAAATTGTTTTCATATCTAATTTCTATTGATTAGGCAGGCATACATATTAAGTTAAATCCAACCAGTATGTGCTAAACATACTTAACCTCTTATTGGCTAAGCCATTTCAAAGTCATCATGCGGACTGATCCAATGATATTCAACCAGTGGATAACTGTCTGCCAGTTCACTTAGTGCCACTAGAGGGACATCTCTTGTGGGAGCAGGACTATGGCTAATGGCTTCAGCTATTTCATTTTTGTGTAAATCCACTGGGAGAGTGGAGACAGTTTAGACCTCAAGTTCAGACTTGCTAAGATGTGGAGAGCTCAACTGATAAGCAATCATCTGATGCTTGAAGGCTAATGAAAGAGACACATTTCTGAAGCACCTTGTGTGTCTGATAACTTGAGGCTATGTTTGGCCTCAAAGCGCATTGTCCTTGTCATTGTCAATCAACTTTTTCAATAGACTTTAGCACAGGATTACCAGAACAAAACTGCAACAGCAATTTCTTTAATGGCCGATTCATCTCCCTAGAGATTATGTTGACAAAAGATGCCACCAACAAAGTCACTAGATAAAGGGACAGGTACGGAACAAATCAAATGATGGAGCTCCTTCATCAATAGCTGAGCTTGGCCAAATGCTCTAATTTCAGTAGAGAAGCTGCAAATCTTTCTTCAATAATAGTTGCTAAGCCTTTAGCTGTACAATACAAATCAGAAGAAGCATTGGCATCATCAACAAACTCTTCTTCCTGACTATTTGCATGTGATTCATCCACTGATGGTGAAGATACTCTAGTAGTCATGACAACTCCAGGTTTAAAATGTGAGAGCAATGTTTGCGATTTTTGTGAGATTTAAAAGGTACCATTAATGTTTGTCTGAAAATTACAGCCTACAAACATACAATTAATAGTTTCATTACTGTTGAGATGGCTGTTGATGTGTACAAAATAATCACTTTCTGATGCTAAATCATTACAAGCACATAGATGACAACTGAACATTGTCACGTTTGTGAGATTTTTAGTAACCTCTGAGTGGACTTTAATTTGGTGCACAATTAAGGCGTTCCAGGCCTTAAATGCACATGGACAGTCAATGTATGTACATGGGTAACGGACAGTACGGCTGTAATGTGGGCTTTTAACTTATAATGTTGCAAAAGTTAGGACCTACTTGACACCAATTCTGAACACACCATAGATTTCCACATTCACACAACACTGAATAATAGAGAACAGAAGCATCATAAGACCTAAAGACTGACATTCAGAGTACATTTCTTTGAGGTATTAAAACAACCTCTGATAACAGTACTCACCAACACTATATAGCATTTGAATTGGTAGACAAAGCAGCACAAATGGACCTGTAAATATACATTTTGTTCATGAAATAATTTTTTTCCGTTATGAAATGTTTGATTTAATTATCTAGTGATTTATGCATCCACTCATATGCTCATACGTTGAATGATTTTTTATTTTTGTCAAATATTTATTTATTTATTGATAAATGGACACCCATAATATAAAGTAACACTGTTCAAATGCTAAAATGAACTCCACATCCCATTTCAATAAGTCTGTATGTTTTAAAACATGGAGGCAGCCAAGGGCAAACTGTTAAACTGCATGAAAGCACCAATCTCGTAGGAGTGTGTGTATAATCATTAGCTCTTAAATATGTAATGAAAACAGTTTTTAAAAAGTCTGTTATTATGCAAAAAAAACTACTTTTATCTCACATTAAAAAAAAATGCCGCACTAAATGCTAAATTGCAGACGATGTCGTGCACAAGCACCAAAGCATTAGTTAGCTAGCATGTTAGCTAGCTCAAGCGGTGTGCACTCCTCAGCAAATGTTTATTAGTTCTTGGCTTGGTAAATTCAAAGTCCTTGACCAATAGGTAAATATCATGGTGTTTCGCCAACTATCTTTACCTCCTTGCAAAATGGGGAGGAGGTCAGAATTGGCAGTGTGGTGCCAGGACAACAACCTTTCCTTCAATGTGAGCAAGACAAAAGAACCGATCGTGGACAACAGGAAACGGCGGGCCGAACAGGCCCCATTAACATCGACGGGGCTGTAGTGGAGCGGGCCGAACAGGCCCCATTAACATCGACGGGGCTGTAGTGGAGCGGGCCGAACAGACCCCATTAACATCGACGGGGCTGTACTGGAGCGGGCCGAACAGGCCCCCATTAACATCGACGGGGCTGTAGTGGAGCGGGCCGAACAGGCCCCCATTAACATCGACGGGCTGTAGTGGAGCGGGCCGAACAGGCCCCCATTAACATCGACGGGGCTGTAGTGGAGCGGGCCGAACAGGCCCCCATTAACATCGACGGGGCTGTAGTGGAGCGGGCCGAACAGGCCCCCATTAACATCGACGGGGCTGTAGTGGAGCGGGCCGAACAGGCCCCCATTAACATTGACGGGGCTGGAGGAGTTTCATGTTCCTTGGTGTCCACATCACCAACTCTGGAGGAGTTTCATGTTCCTTGGTGTCCACATCACCAACGAACTACCATGGTCCAAACATACCAGGACAGTTGTGAAGAGGGCACGACAAAACCTTTTCCCCCTCAGGAGACTGAAAATATTTGGCATGGGTCCCCAGATCCTCAAAAGGTTCTACAGCTGCACCATCAAGAGCATCCTGACCGGTTGCATCACCTCCTGGTATGGCAACTGCTCGGCATCTGACCGTAAGGTGCAAAAGGGGGCTGCGCTTTGGCAAGGTGGGTGGGGGTTATATCCTGCCTGTTTGGCCCTGTCCGGGGGTATCATCGGATGGGGCCACAGTGTCTCCTGACCCCTCCTGTCTCAGCCTCCAGTATTTATGCTGCAGTAGCTTCTGTTAGGGTCAGTTTGTTATATTTGGAGTACTTCTCCTGCCTTATCCGGTGTCCTGTGTGAATTTATGTATGCTCTCTCTAAATCTCTCTCTCTTTCTTTCTGTCTTTCTTTCTTTCTCTCTCTCTCGGAGGACCTGAGCCCTAGGACCATGCCTCAGGACTACCTGGCCTGAAGACTCCTTGCTGTCCCCAGTCCACCTGGCCGTGCTGCTGCTCCAGATTCAACTGTTCTGCCTGCGGCTATGGAACCATGACCTGTTCACCGGATGTGTTACCTGTCCCAGACCTGCTGTTTTCAACTCTATAGAGACAGCAGGAGTGGTAGAGATACTCTTAATGATCGGCTATGAAAAGCCGATGGCGATGGATTTCTTACTACCGCCAAGAGTTGCGCGCAGCTGTGCGTGATGTCAGTGTGTACTGGAAAAGGGTCTTCTGGGAAAAGTATTTCATGATTTGGTGCTCAGGACCATGTATCATCTTTATTGTCCCTCACAAGGAAATCGGGGAAAGGACTGTGGATCTGTCTCCGTCCTTAAGTATGTTCGTACGTTCTTTCATCACACACAATATCTCAGACAGCACAGGCACGATTTGGTGAATGATGCATCTTACTATAGAGATCTGGCAATTACAGAATGATGCTGATTGGCCAGATGGTTGCGCTATGACAAGCGATTGAAATGCAAACTTTGAAAGGTCACGCCCCTAACCCCGTTTGACCAAAAGTCCCTTTCCTCACAAGGAACAATTTTGCCTCAGGGACTCAAAAGGTCCCTAATGATGAATTTTTCACCATTAGAATTTTGTGGGAAATACTTAAATTCCTAGTTCTGTGGCACCGAAAGACCGATCTGCACTAAACTTGACATGTGGCATCTATGGACAAAGGTCTCTCAACTTACTATTTTTCAGACTAGTACTTAAAACAACATGGCTGCTATTGACAAATAAACATTCACATGGGCGTGGTCTGGCACTAATGCATATAAATCAGTCAAGGATATTTGTATTGCAACAAAATATGGAACAAATGTTGCAAACCCTGTCAAGAATCAAAATTTGAAAGAACATTCATAACAACCACACGGTGGTGCTATATACGAACACATGTTTATATCACTTGATGTATTTGACTCACCGAGTGATTAAATTTGACACATATGCTCAGGGATATGAGTCTAGTTAACCCAAGTGATATCTCAGACACCACTGGCCTGATTTTGATGAAATTTGGGAGAATAATGTGTCTTGCCATAGAGATCAGTCATTTACACAATACCCCTGATTGTCCCAAAGGGGGCGCTGCATCATTCAAGGGGAATGACCTGTTCTTTTGCCTTGTTTACTGTAGATAAAGTATATTGTTCTCCTATCTTACTGTATTCAAGGAACTAGTTCACAACATTACAGTGCAGGTTTCACAGACTCAGATTAAGCCTAGTCCTGGATTAACAATCACTTTCAATTGAGATTATCCATTAGCAATGCTTTTAAATCCAGGAGTAGGTCAAATCTGGGTCCCGCAATCTGTCCCTAAAAGTAAAAACGGGGCTAATAAGTTGTAATAGAAAATATAACATGAACTGTATGGGAGGACACTCCATAGATACTGTTCCTGCAGTCAATCGCCCTCTAGTGGCCTCATGGGTGGAATGTTATTCATATTTTTCATAATTTTATAAGGAATCAACTTTATTTTTGTTAAACACCTGAAAATCCAGTGTATCGATGTGAAAATGTTTTATTATATTTCAGTCTTCTTTAATGTACACTATCGTTCAAAAGTTTGGGGTCACTTAGAAATTTTGTCAATTTTTGTCCATTAAAATAACATCAAATTGATCAGAAATACAGTGTAGACATTGAGGCAGAGTTCCTCTGTCCAGTGTCTGTGTTCTTTTGCCCATCTTAATCTTTTCATTTTATTGGCCAGTCTGAGATATGGCTTTTTCTTTGCAACTCTGCCTAGAAGGCCAGCATCCCGGAGTCGCCTCTTCACTGTTGACGTTGAGACTGGTGTTTTGCGGGTACTTTTTAATTAAGCTGCCAGTTGAGGACTTGTGACGTGTCTGTTTCTCAGAATAGAAACCCTAATGTACTTGTCCTCTTGCTCAGTTGTGCACCGGGGCCCCCCACTCCTCTTTCTACTCTGATCAGAGCCAGTTTGCGCTGTTCTGTGAAGGGAGTAGTACACAGCATGGTACGAGATCTTTAGTTTCTTGGCAATTTCTTGCATGGAATAACCTTCATTTCTCAAAACAAGAATAGACTGATGAGTTGCAGAAGAAAGGTCTTTGTTTCTGGCCATTTTGAGCCTGTAATCGAACCCACAAATGTTGATGCTCCAGATACTCAACTAGTCTAAAGAAGGCCAGTTCTATTGCTTCTTTAATCAGAACAACAGTTTTCAGCCGTGCTAACATAATTGCAAAAGGGTTTTCTAATGATCAATTAGCCTTTTAAAATGAAAAACTTGGATTAGCTAACACAACGTGCCATTGGAACACAGGAGTGATGGAAGCTGATAATGGGCCTCTGTACACCTATGTAGATATTCCATTCAAAACCAACCGTTTCCAGCTACAATAGTAATTTACAACATAAACAATGTCTACACTGTATTTCTGATAAATTTGATTACATTTTAATGGACAAAAAATGTGCTTTTCTTTCAAAAACAAGGACATTTCTAAGTGACCTCAAACTTTTGAACGGTAGTGTACATAAAGTCTAATATTGGGATGCAAACTCAAAATGTAAAACATTTCAACTCTGTATCTGACATGGTACAGGTGTCTTCTTTTTTTTAGCCCCTAACCATGTGTGTGAAGTATATACTTTTGTTTCTACGATGATTTTTTTAAGACTACCCAGAAACACTCTGGTTTATCCCACTGCAGTATTAATCAAGGTCATGGTAATATGGCTTTGGTAATATAAGAGCAACTGTATTAATTTAATATTCTGTTTGCTTTGAATGAAAAATGACAACACAACCACATTGGTCTTTGAGATGGTCCATTCTTCATTAGGTTATAAACAACATTTTGCATTACTGACATTCACAATGGACTCATGAGAGAACCAATAAATTATTAACTAAGTGTGTTTGCTGCAGCAACTGTAGAAACAGCAAACACAGCCAGTACACCAAGCAGGCCTAGCTGACGAGCTAACCAATCCTTCATGAATTCATCTGCCTATAAGGAAAAAGACAAAGAGAAAACAAATGAATACGGTGTGCATCTCATCAAGCAAAGCATTAATGAGAATATTCTCTCATTATACTGTCATGGCTACCTGTTTGGACTCTGATTGGCCGTAACGGAGGAAAGTAACAAAATGCTCGCAGTTGTTTCCAAGGACGTCATATTTTATTGTGCGGCCTTTCATTTTGTCCACTTCCCCCATAATGACGTCAGTCGGCCTTGGTTTGTACTTGTTATCCAAGTAGTTGTTGATTTTGTAAGTATTCCTTGATGCCACATCCTTTAATGTCTCGATTGTAATCGTGCCTTTACAGGAAACACTGCCGCTGAATGAGCTAACACTGCAGAAAGCTACTCTTGAAGGCCCATCTACAAAACAGGAGGAGAAAAAAAAGGTGTGTTTTGATGATAAGAGAAATAAAGAGACAGAGAGAACAGCAGATGCTGTAGCTGATTGAATACGTTCATAGAGTTCTGACTATCGACCATGTTCAGGTATCAGTTTTACTGTGGTGTTAGGGCAGCAGGTAGCCTAGTGGTTAGAGCATTGGGCCAGTACTCTGCTGTTAGGGGAAGCAGGTAGCCTAGTGGTGTCACACCCTGACCATAGTTTGCTTTGTTTGTTTCTATGTTTTGGTTGGTCAGGGTGGGATCTGAGTGGGCATTCTATGTTACATGTCTAGTTTGTCTAGTTCTATGTTTGGCCTGATATGGTTCTCAATCAGAGGCAGGTGTTAGTCATTGTCTCTGATTGGGAACCATATTTAGGTAGCCTGTTTGGTGTTGGGTTTTGTGGATGATTGTTTCCTGTCTCTGTGATCGTTTGCACCAGATAGGCTCAGTCATTTGTTTTTTTCTTTTCACTTGTTTTGGAAGAGAAGAGAACGAGCGCCATTCTCCTTGCGGAGATGGTGCTAAATACATCAACACGGTCGGTCCCTGGGATTGGGCTGGCTAACACGATTAGGTTTGCTTGGAAGGAAAAGGAGATGGAGCCTTTAGGACGGGAATCTTTTGGAAGGATAATATTGATGGGGATTCTAAAGCTGACGGTGAAGGACGTGTTTTGTTTCCAAGGCAACTCGTTGGAGGGAGCATTCGACGTGGCACTATATACAGAGGCAAAACACGATGATATCCTGAGAAGGGCAAGAGCAGTGGGAGGTGAGAGGCCGATGTGCCACTACGAAATAACAAGCCTGGCGAAGAATAATTTTAGGGTTGTAACTGTCAACATTTACAACCCTTACGTTAAGGACGAAGAGGTGAGGGCTTTTCTGGGGAGATATATGGATAACGTCTCCTCAGCAAGGCACCTCAAAGACTCCCTTGGTTTTTGGAATGGGAGGAGAGGTTTCCAGGCCCTCCTCAGAGAGGACCCAAAGGGACATGGTGGCTACCTCCATCCTCCTGCTATGTTCTCCCTGGGGGCTGACAGGGGGACGTTGTTTTATGCACGTCAGCCCCCATTTTGCAGACGCTGTATGGCCTACGGTCACATATTCGCCTCATGCAGTACAAGAAAATGCAGATTTTGTGCATCTGAGGATCATGAGGCGAGGGATTGTGACAAGCCTAAGACGTGCCATGGGTGTGGCTCGTCAGCACACCTGTGGCGGGGGTGCCCGGCCCGTCAGCGGTCATATGCGTCTGCGGCTGGGGGGGGAGCAGGGGCGGGGGATGGGGGAAGAAGAGGAGGGGAAGGAAGCACGCCTCATGATCAGAGTACAGGTCCAGAGGGGAAGGCCACAAGGAAGGAGGAGGAGCAAGAAGCGACGGAAGGAAGAGAGAAGGAAACGGAAGGCACGGGAGTAGGAGAACCAGGAAAAGCGGCGGAAGAAGGCAACCGAGTGGAGGAGCATGAGAGAGAAGAAAGCGATGGAGGAGTGGTGGAGAAGGAGACGGTGGAAGAGCAAGTGGACTGGGGGGAATGTGCCCTGGTGGAAGAGATGAGGGGTATGGTGGAGGAGCTGGCGGGGGGGGGGGGTTGGTATCTCTCCACTGCCGTCATCACCAAAGAAGAGAATGAAGAGGAGGGAGCGATTGGCCGACAGTGAGAGGGAGGGGATGGCCAAGAGAGTGATGGGGGTGGGAGAAACCTCTGGGTTGCTGCTGGTTTCCACAGGCTCTCAATATCTGTTGGGTGGGGACACACCTAACAGGACTCAGGACTGGGTACAGGAGGAGGTGGGGAGTTTTTTGTTTGGGGACTCAGCCTCCCCAAATTTTTTCCAATCCAGCTGCAGCACTGGGGAGGGGGAGGATTGTGGGGGTAGACCCAGGGTGCAGGGCACCCCGGAGCCAAACACTATTCCTGCATCCTGGGTTGGTGAGATGGAGGAAGAGGAGGGGATGTTGGGAGTACAGATGGTGTTATCACCGGTAAATATGGAGCAGGGGAGCATCGGGTGAGTCTCCTGTTTTTGTTTTTTTCTGTCTGGGTTTAGAATTTGAGTGTATTACATGTTTATATTTTATTCTTTCATGGGGTCTGATTTTACTTTTGTTAGTTTAAATGTAAGGGGTTTAAGGGATTGTGTTAAGAGGAGGGCGGTTTTTAGTTATTTGGAGGGTGTGGGGTTTGATTTTTGTTTTTTACAGGAGGTTCACCTGAGGGATGGAGGGGATGTTAATAGGTTTAAGAGGGAGTGGGACAAGGGGGAGTCGGTTTGGGGTGTTGGGGGGGTGCACTCATCGGGGGTAGGGATTTTGTGTGGGCACAGGGAGGTTAAAGTGGAGGATTCTTTTGTGGTAATGCAGGGGAAGGTTATAGGGGTGGATGTCACGATAAGGGATTGTAATTTTAGATTAGTGGTGGTGTATGGACCACAGGTGGTGGCAGACAGGAGGGAGATGGTGGACTGTCTGACGCCCCTGTGTGTCACAAATAGGAAATTAGTGATGGGGGGGATTTTAATACAGATTTAGGAAGAGGGGGGGATAGCAGTGCAGGCGCCATTGCCAGGCTAATGGCTTGCCATGGTCTGGTAGATGGTGGTCTGCACACTACTCCGAAAATGGACGGTCCTACATGGCGCAACTCCAGGGGGGTTGAGCGGAGGCTCGACTATATTTTTGTACCCAGGTCTTTGGGTAAGTTGTCTGGGCGGCTGTTGCCTGTTTCCTTTTCGGATCACGACGGGGTGCTCCTGCAGGTGGGGTCGCCAGTCTGCCTCTTTGGTAGGGGGTACTGGAAGCTAGATCGGGATGTGCTGGAGGAGCAGGCTTTTGTTGACAGGTTTTATGGTTTCTTTTGGAGGCTTGAGGGTCTCCGGTCCATGTGCGAGGGGGTGTTAGAGTGGTGGGAATTAGTTAAGGTGAGGATTAGGGCTTTTATAATAGGGTATTGCAAGAGGAAAAAAAGGGAGGAGAGGAGGGAGGTGGATCGTATCCAAAGGTTAATTGAACTCGAGTACGAGGCAGGCAACCTCGGCGGGTCATTTGACTGGGAGAGATCCGCAACCCTAAAGGCGCAGCTCAGGGAGTTGCAGGAGCGGAAGGCTCAAGCTTTCCTGGAGCGTGCGCATAGTGGCTTTCTAGAACACAATGAGACTTGTTCTGCTATGTTCTTTAAGTCGGTTAGGGCCAGACAGAGTAGGAAGGTAATGCATGGCGTTAGGGAAGAAAATGGTAGTATAGTTAGAGAACCAGAGGATATGGTCAGGGTGACAACTGATCATTTCCAAGGTTTATTTAAGGAAAGGGAAATAGATGTAGAGCAGGGAAATGTGTTTTTAGAACACTTGTCCAGGCGGTTGCCGGAGGACATTAGAGAAGTGATGGAGGCCCAGATCTCACTAGAAGAGGTTGAGAGCGCTCTTAGGAGGATGGGAAAAGGGAAGGTGCCTGGGATAGATGGGCTGCCGGCTGAGTTTTATCTCAAGTTTTGGGGTATACTTGGACCAGTGGTCCTCGAAGTCTTGAAGGCCATCCTTGAGACGGGGGTCCCGGGGGGATCAATGGCTGTTGGTGTGCTGTCACTTTTATATAAGAAGGGGGAAGTAACAGACCTTGGCAACTGGCGGCCGTTGACCATGCTGTGTGTAGATTACAAGCTACTTGCAAAGGTTTTAGCAGACCGGTTGCGCACAGCCCTTCCCTACGTCGTCCATGAGGATCAGACGTGCGGGGTAGAGGGCCGCTCTATTAGATGGAACCTACAGTTAATCAGGGACTCCATCGCTTGGGTTGAAGATAGAGGACTGCCTTTAATGGTAGCAGCGCTAGATCAGGCGAAAGCCTTTGATCGCGTGAATAGATCATTTTTATTCAGAGTGTTAGGTCGATTAGGATTTGGGGAGAAGTTCATAGGATGGATTCGTACATTATATGTCGGAGCGGGGTGCCGAGTTAGTGTAAATAGTCACTTGGGTGACGTTTTTGACCTCTCGTCTGGGGTCAGGCAGGGGTGCCCACTCTCGGCTCTCCTCTTCGTTCTGTACATGGAGCCTCTGGGGGCTGCCATTAGGGCAGACACAGGGGTGGAAGGCTTGTTGATCCCTGGAAGTGGTGGGCTGCGTGTTAAGATGACGCAGTACGCCGACGACACTTCCTTGCTGCTGTGCAAGGACTCGTGCCTGACAAGGTCCCTTGCATACATAAGGGAACATTTCGGCATTTCGTGTATGATCAGTGAGAAAGTCCATATTGCAAATGTACGGTCCCTTACTAGACGTCCGAAATCGTTTGTAAAATTCGCGGTCGGCGTCGGGCCGTGCGGTAGGGCCAGACCTACCGGGAAGTCATCAAATGAACTTTGTCGGACATTCGGTTTCCGTTTTAAAAAATAAACAAGTTTTTGACCGTTTTTCCGCTGTCCCGGAATTTCCCACAAGAGGGCATACGGAATCATATGGCAATTTGGCAAAACATCACGAATCACGACGGGGCCTTATCTCGAAAACGGAAAATATTTCGAAGCCGAAACTCGGTGAGCGTAGGTTTGGCATAATGGGCAGTTGGCCCCGAACAAGATGGCGTCTAGGCCTCGACGGTTTTTGAGTTATGGCCGTTTTTCTGGGATTAAAGGTCCTAAATGGAAATAGAGAAATTATTTTTCCACTTCAGGTCAAAGTCAAGGAGCCTCCGGTGTCAATAAAAAAAAAACAGCCATTTATCTATCGTCATTTAAGAGAAACGGAACAATGACATCTTGGTGATGGTCACAAATAGGCGTTTTTTTTTTTCAACGGTTACAGATCCAGTTGCAGGGTGTTCATACGAATCTTTTTAAAGTGTGCTGCGGAGCTCTGCGACATTTCTGTGATTTTCTATGATTTTCTGAAATAACACACACATACTAAACCCTCCGTAAATAACTCAGTTCTTAACGTAAAGACTTAAAACTCAGGATTCTGTAAAAGCATACCCCAATGAGGATATGTGGTGAATTATAGCTTCCTGTGCCAACCGGAAGTGCCTTAAATGGTGTCTCAGGGGCTGTTTCGAAGGGTTAAAAAAGTCAGATCTGTCCAAAACTTCATATATGTGATTAGGCAACCCCCATGAACTGTAAATCAGTCATTTTTCCCAAAAAAAATCAAAGGAAAAAAAAATCACACTAAAACACAACTTGAATGGAGGGACGTATTGGGGTGCGTAGAGACAGACAGTGGCTGCAATAGTTAGCTTTGTTGGAGCTAAAAAAGAACCGTCAGACCTAGAGTTCCGAAACTTTAGAAACCTGTTCTAGACCTCCGGTCGATGGTGCGTGGTGAGTTATGTGGCTCTAGACGGTTCTCGGACCGAGAAACAGCCTCGTACATTTGCAATACCTTCAATTCATTTTGACCATTACGAAAATGACGACGTTTAGAAAAGTCTCAGAGACGCAAGGCTAGGTGCATTGAAACCGGCTCGGCCCATAGAGACGGACCCCGACGTTTCTGTCCGATAGCTCGTTCAAGGACCCCGTAGGAAGGCATGGAAAATAGTGGATTTTCAGCACCAATTAGGGTTTTTCTCGGACGCCAAATGACCTATCGAGCCGAAACTCGGGATTCGGGGTCGCCTCACATAGGACTTCACATAATGTCCGAACTGGACCCGCAGCTAGAACGTAACTATGTGTTTTACCTTTTTATTATGTTTTAAACTAAAGGCGCTGTGAATTATGGGACTGCTCTGACATATGTGATAGTTGGCTTCTAAATGAGTAGGAAAAAGTGGGTTTGGTGTCATAATGACATCTAATTGACTGATGGACACTGACTTGCTAGTTGACTTTTGTGCATTTGCAATATGTTTAAACAGAGAGGGACCATCACCAAAATGGCATTCTGAAATCAACACAAAAAATGGCATCACCATAGTCTCCAGACTGTGCTGAGTTCAACGAGCTATCCCGCTTGACCGTAGCTCGCTCGGTCTAAGCGCAACGACCATTAGAAAAGTAGGCCCAAAATGAAGCCTGCCCCACAATGTCATTTGCTTTTGATTGACAGTGAGAGAACCGTTTAGGTGAGAAGAAAAATTACACCACATGAATGTTCCTAAGGTCCTCCCGATCCGTGCAAGCCTAACCTTGACCGTGTGGCATTAACCCTTAACAGTAAAACAGTGTTTTTTGATCTCACAGAATGCAGTGTCATCTCTCCCCATAGGAATACATTGCCTGCACCCCTAATTTCAACCTGAAGTCTATATGGGTTATGAATGCCGTATGAACCTGTCTTCGGTACCAGTCCATCAGGCCACTATGAGGTCTACCTGTGTTGATTCTAAGCTTCCTGGACCAACCGGAAGTGGTTAAAATGCCCCTAAAAGTGTTTACCCATACCCTGCCTGCAGTTTGACATACATAGTGCATTCAACCCTGTGTAAATCAGTCAGTTCTTAACGTAAGGACTTAAAACTCAGGATTCTGTAACAGCATACCCCAATGAGGATATGTGGTGATTTATAGCTTCCTGTGCCAACCGGAAGTGCCATAACTGGTGTCTCAGGGGCTGTTTCGAGGGGTTAAAAAAGTCTGATCTTTCCAAAACTTCATATGTGTGATTAGGCAACCCCCATGAACTATAAATCAGTCATTTTTCCCAAAAAAAATCAAAGGAAAAAAAAATCACACTAAAACACAAGTTGGATGGAGGGACGTATTGGGGTGCGTAGAGACAGACAGTGGCTGCAATAGTTAGCTTTGTTGGAGCTAAAAAAGAACCGTCGGACCTAGAGTTCCGAAACTTTAGAAACCTGTTCTAGACCTCCGGTCGATGGTGCGTGATGAGTTACGTGGCTCTAGACGGTTCTCGGACCGAGAAACAGCTTCGTACATTTGCAATACCTTCAATTCATTTTGACCATTACAAAAATGACGACGTTTAGAAAAGTCTCAGAGACGCAAGGCTAGGTGCATTGAAACCGGCTCGGCCCATAGAGACGGACCCCAACGTTTCTGTCCGATAGCTCGTTCAAGGACCCCGTAGCAAGGCATGGAAAATAGTGGATTTTCAGCACCAATTAGGGTTTTTCTCGGACACCAAATGACCTATCGAGCCGAAACTCGGGATTCGGGGTCGCCTCACATAGGACTTCACATGATGTCCGAACTGGACCCGCAGCTAGAACGTAACTATGTGTTTTACCTTTTTATTATGTTTTAAACTGAAGGCGCTGTGAATTATGGGCCTGCTCTGACATATGTGATAGTTGGCTACTAAATGAGTAGGAAAAAGTGGGTTTGGTGTCCATTGATATCCGTTTGGTGTCATAATGACATCTAATTGACTGATGGACACTGACTTGCTAGTTGACTTTTGTGCATTTGCAATATGTTTAAACGGAGAGGGACCATCACCAAAATGTCATTCTGAAATCAACACAAAAAATGACATCCCCATAGTCTCCAGACTGTGACGAGTTCAACGAGACGCCCCGCTTGACCGTAGCTCGTTCTGAGTGCAGCAAACTTGAAAAAAAGAAGGCCCAAAATGAAGCCTGCCCCACAATGTCATTTGATTTTGGGTGGCAGTGAGAGAACCGTTAGGGTGAGAAGCACAATTCGACCTCAGGTACGTTCCTGAGGTCCTCCCGAACCGTGCAAGCCTAAGCTTGACCGTGTGGCATTAACCCTTCACAGTAAAAAGAAGGTGTTTACTTGAAACAGCTTGCTTTGACTTCTCTCCCCATAGGAATACATTGCCTGCACCTCTAAATTCAACCTGAAGCCTATGTGGGTTATGAATGCCTTATGAACCTGTCTTCTATGACAGTCCATCAGACCACTATGAGGTCTACCTGTGTCGAATCTAAGCTTCCTGAAGCAACCGGAAGTGGTTAAAATGCCCCTAAAAGTGTTTACCCATACCCTGCCTGCAGTTTGATAGACATAGTGCATTCAACCCTGTGTAGATCAGTCAATTCTTAACGTAAAGACTTAAAACTCAGGATTCTGTAAGTGGCTATGTCAATCAAGATATGTGTTGACTTATAGCTTCCTGTGCCAACCGGAAGTGCCATAATTGGTGTCTCAGGGGCTGTTTCGAGGGGTTAAAAAAGTCTGATCTCTCCAAAATTGCATATGTGTGACTAGGTAACCCTTCTGAACTTTAAATCAGTCATTTCTCCCAACAGATGTCAAATAAAGCTCCCTCACACACACACAGGAAGGATGGAGTGATAAAGTGCGGTGCTTAAAGACACAGAGAGCAGGAAATGGCATTACCATAGTCTCCAGACTGTGCTGAGTTCAACGAGCTATCCCGCTTGACCGTAGCTCGCTCGGTCTAGGCGCAGCGACCATTAGAATAGTAGGCCCAAAATGAAGCCTGCCCCACAACGTCATTTGATTTTGGGTGAGAGTGAGAGAACCGTTAGGGTGAGAAGAAAAATTCCACCACAGGAATGTTCCTAAGGTCCCCCCGATCCGTGCAAGCCTAAGCTTGACCGTGTGGCGTTAACCCTTCACAGTAAAACAGTGTTTTTTGATCTCACAGAATGCAGTGTCATCTCTCCCCATAGGAATACATTGCCTGCACCCCTAATTTCAACCTGAAGTCTATATGGGTTATGAATGCCGTATGAACCTGTCTTCGGTACCGGTCCATCAGGCCACTATGAGGTCTACCTGTGTTGATTCTGAGCTTCCTGGACCAACCGGAAGTGGTTAAAATGCCCCTAAAAGTGTTTACCCATACCCTGCCTGCAGTTTGATGGACATAGTGCATTCAACCCTGTGTAAATCAGTCAATTCTTAACGTAAGGACTTAAAACTCAGGATTATGTAACAGCATACCCCAATGAGGATATGTGTTGATTTGTAGCTTCCTGTGCCAACCGGAAGTGCCATAATTGGTGTCTCAGGGGCTGTTTCGAAGGGTTAAAAAAGTCAGATCTGTCCAAAACTTCATATATGTGATTAGGCAACCCCCATGAACTGTAAATCAGTCATTTTTCCCCAAAAAATTCAAAGGAAAAAAAAATCACACTAAAACACAAGTTGGAAGGAGGGACGTATTGGGGTGTGTAGAGACAGACAGTGGCTGCAATAGTTAGCTTTGTTGGAGCTAAAAAAGAACCGTCGGACCTAGAGTTCCGAAACTTTAGAAACCTGTTCTAGACCTCCGGTCGATGGTGCGTGGTGAGTTACGTGGCTCTAGACGGTTCTCGGACCGAGAAACAGCCTCGTACATTTGCAATACCTTCAATTCATTTTGACCATTACGAAAATGACGACGTTTAGAAAAGTCTCAGAGACGCAAGGCTAGGTGCATTGAAACCGGCTCGGCCCATAGAGACGGACCCCGACGTTTCTGTCCGATAGCTCGTTCAAGGACCCCGTAGCAAGTCATGGAAAATAGTGGATTTTCAGCACCAATTAGGGTTTTTCTCGGACACCAAATGACCTATCGAGCCGAAACTTGGGATTCGGGGTCGCCTCAGCTAGGCCAACACATAACATAAGAAATGGACCCGCAGCTAGAACGTAACTACGTGTTTTATGGTTTTTTTATGGTTTGAACCCAAGGCGTTGTGAATTTTGGGCCAGCTCTGAAGTATGTAATAGTTGGCTACTAAACGAGTTGGAAAAAGTGGGTTTGGTGTCAGTTTGTATCAGTTTGGTGTCATAATGACATCTAATTGACTGATGGACACTGACTTGCTAGTTGACTTTTGTACATTTGCAATATGTTTAAACAGTGAGGTACCATCACCAAAAGCGACATTCTGAAATCTACCCTAACGAGCGATTGAGATGAACCAGAATCACTGCAAAGCCATCCCGAGTTCATCGGGCCAGTCAATTTCACATTCCTGCAGGATTTTTATAGCATGACAAATTCGTGATGGTACCTGCCCATTGAAACATATTGCAAATGCACAGTGACTTTGAAAAAGTAAGGAAACATAAACATTTTTAAAAAATTTTTAGGTGACCAGTTGCACGCGCATTTGCAATATGATTCTATAGTGAAAAAACATATTGCAAATGCACAGTGACTTTGAAAAAGTAAGGAAACATAAACAAATGGACATAATGAAATCATCATTTTTTTTTCCCCGGTTACCAGTTGCACGCGCATTTGCAATATGATTCTATAGTGAAAAAACATATTGCAAATGCACAGTGACTTTGAAAAAGTAAGGAAACATAAACAAAAAAAATCTAAAAAATGTTTTGGGGGGTGACCAGATGCACGTGCATTTGCAATATGATTCTATAGTGAAAAAACATATTGCAAATGCACAGTGACTTTGAAAAAGTAAGGAAACATAAACATTTTATTTTGATTTTTAGGTGACCAGTTGCACGTGCATTTGCAATATGATTCTATAGTGAAAAAACATATTGCAAATGCACAGTGACTTTGAAAAAGTAAGGAAACATAAACAAAAAAAATCTAACATTTTTTTGGGGGGGTGACCAGATGCACGTGCATTTGCAATATGATTCTATAGTGAAAAAACATATTGCAAATGCACAGTGACTTTGAAAAAGTAAGGAAACATAAACATTTTATTTTGATTTTTAGGTGACCAGTTGCACGTGCATTTGCAATATGATTCTATAGTGAAAAAACATATTGCAAATGCACAGTGACTTTGAAAAAGTAAGGAAACATAAACAAAAAAAATCAAACATTTTTTTGGGGGGGTGACCAGATGCACGTGCATTTGCAATATGATTCTATAGTGAAAAAACATATTGCAAATGCACAGTGACTTTGAAAAAGTAAGAAACAAAAAAAAATACATCTAAAAAATTTTGAGCATGACAAATTCGTGATGGTACCTGCCCATTGAAACATATTGCAAATGCACAGTGACTTTGAAAAAGTAAGGAAACATAAACAAAAAAACATCAACACATTTTTTGGGTAACCAGTTGCATATTTTAGATCACAAGATGACAAAGGTATAGTTTGAGCAAAGTAAAGCTTGAATTTTGAGCATGACAAATTCGTGATGGTACCTGCCCATTAAAACATATTGCAAATGCACAGTGACTTTGAAAAAGTAAGAAACAAAAAAAAATACATCTAAAAAATTTTGAGCATGACAAATTCGTGATGGTACCTGCCCATTGAAACATATTGCAAATGCACAGTGACTTTGAAAAAGTAAGGAAACATAAACAAAAAAACATCAACACATTTTTTGGGTAACCAGTTGCATATTTTAGATCACAAGATGACAAAGGTATAGTTTGAGCAAAGTAAAGCTTGAATTTTGAGCATGACAAATTCGTGATGGTACCTGCCCATTAAAACATATTGCAAATGCACAGTGACTTTGAAAAAGTAAGAAACAAAAAAAAATACATCTAAAAAATTTTGAGCATGACAAATTCGTGATGGTACCTGCCCATTGAAACATATTGCAAATGCACAGTGACTTTGAAAAAGTAAGGAAACATAAACAAAAAAACATCAACACATTTTTTGGGTAACCAGTTGCATATTTTAGATCACAAGATGACAAAGGTATAGTTTGAGCAAAGTAAAGCTTGAATTTTGAGCATGACAAATTCGTGATGGTACCTGCCCATTAAAACATATTGCAAATGCACAGTGACTTTGAAAAAGTAAGAAACAAAAAAAAATACATCTAAAAAATTTTGAGCATGACAAATTCGTGATGGTACCTGCCCATTGAAACATATTGCAAATGCACAGTGACTTTGAAAAAGTAAGGAAACATAAACAAATGGACATAATGAAATCATCATTTTTTTTTTCCCGGTTACCAGTTGCACGCGCATTTGCAATATGATTCTATAGTGGACATGATTCAAATGGACATGATGAAATCAACACAACGAGTGATGGAAATGAACAACTATCACTGCCCGGCCGTCCCGAGTTCATCAGTTCAGTCAATTTTGGCCCCCCAAAAAATTGACTTTGGACTTTGACTTTTGACTTCCTATGAAATCATATTGCAAATGGACAAATCATATTCCTTATGCACAAGTAAAAAAAAAAATAATAATAATGATAATAAAGTATGACTAAAGTATGTCGATAAAGTTCTTATACATGTGTAATTGACACAAAAATTGAAAGAATTTTGAAAAACGGTCCAGAAAGCACTTTTTTAAGGATGTGTGAAGTTTTTTACCAAATTTTGACATTTTTGACTTTTGACTTTTGACTTCCTATGAAATCATATTCCAAATGGAGAAAACATATGCCTTATGCACAAGTAAAAAAAAAAAAAAAAATGATAATAAAGTATGACTAAAGTATGTTGATAAAGTTCTTATACATGTGTAATTGACACAAAAATTGAAAGAATTTTGAAAAACGGTCCAGAAAGCACTTTTTTAAGGATGTGTGAAGTTTTTTACCAAATTTTGACATTTTTGACTTTTGACTTTTGACTTCCTATGAAATCATATTCCAAATGGAGAAAACATATGCCTTATGCACAAGTAAAAAAAAAAAAAAAAAAGGATAATAAAGTATGACTAAAGTATGTTGATAAAGTTCTTATACATGTGTAATTGACATAAAAATTGAAAGAATTTTGAAAAACGGTCCAGAAAGCACTTTTTTAAGGATGTGTGAAGTTTTTTACCAAATTTTGACATTTTTGACTTTTGACTTTTGACTTCCTATGAAATCATATTGCAAATGTACAAAACATATGCCTTATGCGCATGTAATTAAAAAAAAAAAAAATATGATAAAAAAATTGGACAAAAGTATATTCATACAGCTCTTACACATGTGTAATTGACAAAAAAATCGAAAGAATTTCGAAAAAAGGCCCAGAAAGCACTTTTTTAAGGGGTGAAAAGTTTTTGAAAAAAATATCCTTTTTTCAAAAATTTTCTTTTGGATGTTGACTTGGGTTACATTTCCAATATGAAAAACCCCGGTGGAGCGCACTCGCCCCCTGTTGGATTTTTGAGGTGTTACAATTGGCAATTGCCATATGGCATTTGCCATATACTTTACACGAATCAACGCCGCTTTGGGTGGTATTGGACATCGTGTATATGGTTTGTCCAATGCCAATATCTTGCCATTCATTTTTGTACAATTCAGGGGGGTATTCCCTTACCATCTTTGGGGATTTCACCCGAGCGTCGGGAGCGGTTCTGAACCATGCAAAGTCTTCCGTCAAGTTTTTCGGAAGATGGCGCGGTAGAACGGATGTGCCCGGGGGGTTATCTCTCTGTGAGGGGGCCCTGAGGATTCTCGGGGTCCATTTTGAGACCTCCGGCTCAGCGACGCTAAACTGGAACATGCATATCGCAGTGGTACAGAGGAAGCTAGCAATGTGGAAGGCTAGGTATTTGTCTTTTATGGGCAAAGTCCTGGTCCTAAAGGTGGATGTGTTGCCGTCTGTTTTGTATTTGGCGTACATCTACCCATTGCCGGCTTGTCTGAGGAGGCCTCTAGTGAGGCTTGTGTTTCAGTTCATGTGGAGTGGCAGGTGCGAGTGGGTCGCCAGAGCTAAAGGTACAGGACGGCAGGCAGGCTCAGGAACAGGCAGAGGTCAGGCGGAGAGGTACAGGGACAGGCAGAGAGGTCAGGCGGAGAGGTACAGGGACAGGCAGAGAGGTCAGGCGGAGAGGTACAGGGACAGGCAGAGAGGTCAGGCGGAGAGGTACAGGGACAGGCAGAGAGGTCAGGCGGAGAGGTACAGGGACAGGCAGAGAGGTCAGGCGGAGAGGTACAGAGACAGGCAGAGAGGTCAGACGGAGAGGTACAAGGACAGGCAAAGGTCAAAAACCAGGAGGATGAGCAAAGAGAGGCTGGGAAACAATAGGAGCTGACAGGGAAACGAACGAACTGGCAACAAACAGACAGAGAACACAGGTATAAATACACAGGATAATTGGGAAGATGGGCGACACCTGGAGGGGGGTGGAGACTAGCACAAGGACAGGTGAAACAGATCAGGTCATGACAGTACCCCCTATAGAGACGCCACCTGGCATTCTACCTGGGCGGATACCTGGTTTACTGGGGTAATGGTAAAATATTTTACTTGAAATGAACCTTACAAATAGCAGTGTTGGGCAATTTGGAAAGCCATAATTTTACCAACAATTGTTTACAGACAGATTATTTCGCTTATAAATCACTGTATCACAATTCCAGTGCGTCAGAAGTTTACAGTGCCTTGCGAAAGTATTCGGCCCCCTTGAACTTTGCGACCTTTTGCCACATTTCAGGCTTCAAACATAAAGATATAAAACTGTATTTTTTTGTGAAGAATCAACAACAAGTGGGACACAATCATGAAATGGAACGACATTTATTGGATATTTCAATCTTTTTTAACAAATCAAAAACTGAAAAATTGGGCGTGCAAAATTCTTCAGCCCCTTTACTTTCAGTGCAGCAAACTCTCTCCAGAAGTTCAGTGAGGATCTCTGAATGATCCAATGTTGACCTAAATGACTAATGATGATAAATACAATCCACCTGTGTGTAATCAAGTCTCCGTATAAATGCACCTGCACTGTGATAGTCTCAGAGGTCCGTTAAAAGCGCAGAGAGCATCATGAAGAACAAGGAACACACCAGGCAGGTCCGAGATACTGTTGTGAAGAGGTTTAAAGCCGGATTTGGATACAAAAAGATTTCCCAAGCTTTAAACATCCCAAGGAGCACTGTGCAAGCGATAATATTGAAATGGAAGGAGTATCAGACCACTGCAAATCTACCAAGACCTGGCCGTCCCTCTAAACTTTCAGCTCATACAAGGAGAAGACTGATCAGAGATGCAGCCAAGAGGCTCATGATCAGTCTGGATGAACTGCGGAGACCTACAGCTGAGGTGGGAGACTCTGTCCATAGGACAACAATCAGTCGTATATTGCACAAATCTGGCCTTTATGGAAGAGTGGCAAGAAGAAAGCCATTTCTTAAAGATATCCATAAAAAGTGTTGTTTAAAGTTTGCCACAAGCCACCTGGGAGACACACCAAACATGTGGAAGAAGGTGCTCTGGTCAGATGAAACCAAAATTGAACTTTTTGGCAACAATGCAAAACGTTATGTTTGGCGTAAAAGCAACACAGCTCATCACCCTGAACACACCATCACCACTGTCAAACATGGTGGTGGCAGCATCATGGTTTGGGCCTGCTTTTCTTCAGCAGGGACAGGGAAGATGGTTAAAATTGATGGGAAGATGGATGGAGCCAAATACAGGACCATTCTGGAAGAAAACCTGATGGAGTCTGCAAAAGACCTGAGACTGGGACGGAGATTTGTCTTCCAACAAGACAATGATCCAAAACATAAAGCAAAATCTACAATGGAATGGTTCAAAAATAAACATATCCAGGTGTTAGAATGGCCAAGTCAAAGTCCAGACCTGAATCCAATCGAGAATCTGTGGAAAGAACTGAAAACTGCTGTTCACAAATGCTCTCCATCCAACCTCACTGAACTCGAGCTGTTTTGCAAGGAGGAATGGGAAAACATTTCAGTCTCTCGATGTGCAAAACTGATAGAGACATACCCCAAGCGACTTACAGCTGTAATCGCAGCAAAAGGTGGCGCTACAAAGTAATAACTTAAGGGGGCTGAATAATTTTGCACGCCCAATTTTTCAGTTTTTGCTTTGTTAAAAAAGTTTGAAATATCCAATAAATGTCGTTCCACTTCATGATTGTGTCCCACTTGTTGTTGATTCTTCACAAAAAAATACAGTTTTATATCTTTATGTTTGAAGCCTGAAATGTGGCAAAAGGTCGCAAAGTTCAAGGGGGCCGAATACTTTCGCAAGGCACTGTACATACACTAAGTTGACTGTGCATTTAAACAGCTTGCAAAATACCCTCCTGCAGCATACCCTCCTGCAGCATACCCTCCTGCAGCATACCCTCCTGCAGCATACCCTCCTGCAGCATACCACCCTGCAGCATACCACCCTGCAGCATACCATCCTGCAGCATACCATCCTGCAGCATACCATCCTGCAGCATACCATCCTGCAGCATACCATCCTGCAGCATACCACCTTGCAGCATACCATCCTGCAGCATACCACCTTGCAGCATACCATCCTGCAGCATACCATCCTGCAGCATACCACCCTGCAGCATACCACCTTGCAGCATACCATCCTGCAGCATACCATCCTGCAGCATACCACCCTGCAGCATACCATCCTGCAGCATACCACCTTGCAGCATACCATCCTGCAGCATACCACCTTGCAGCATACCACCCTGCAGCATACCACCCTGCAGCATACCATCCTGCAGCATACCATCCTGCAGCATACCATCCTGCAGCATACCATCCTGCAGCATACCACCTTGCAGCATACCATCCTGCAGCATACCACCTTGCAGCATACCACCCTGCAGCATACCATCCTGCAGCATACCATCCTGCAGCATACCACCCTGCACTATTCAGTATACCATCCTGCAGCATACCACCCTGCAGTATACCACCCTGCAGCATACCATCCTGCAGCATACCACCCTGCAGCATACCACCCTGCAGCATACCACCCTGCAGCATACCATCCTGCAGCATACCACCTTGCAGCATACCATCCTGCAGCATACCACCTTGCAGCATACCATCCTGCAGCATACCATCCTGCAGCATACCATCCTGCAGCATACCACCCTGCAGCATACCACCTTGCAGCATACCATCCTGCAGCATACCACCCTGCAGCATACCATCCTGCAGCATACCATCCTGCAGCATACCACCTTGCAGCATACCATCCTGCAGCATACCACCTTGCAGCATACCACCCTGCAGCATACCACCCTGCAGCATACCATCCTGCAGCATACCATCCTGCAGCATACCATCCTGCAGCATACCATCCTGCAGCATACCACCTTGCAGCATACCATCCTGCAGCATACCACCTTGCAGCATACCACCCTGCAGCATACCATCCTGCAGCATACCATCCTGCAGCATACCACCCTGCACTATTCAGTATACCATCCTGCAGCATACCACCCTGCAGTATACCACCCTGCAGCATACCATCCTGCAGCATACCACCCTGCAGCATACCACCCTGCAGCATACCACCCTGCAGCATACCACCCTGCAGCATACCATCCTGCAGCATACCACCTTGCAGCATACTTGATCTTCATGAATAGGACTTGGAAATATAGAAATATAGATAAGCGAAATGCTGCACTCAGCTTACACTTCTTGAATTCATCCATTATTGGGTTCCAATACACATTTAGATTTGTGAACAGCCATCCACAACAACCACAATCCGTAAAGCGCAAATAGCTAATACCAATCCTCCCAAACAACAAAACCATACTCCTGACGACTATGTGTAGCTACGGCCGAAAGATTTGTTTAGATATGATCAAATAGACCAGCTAAATTCATCCTACTATTACAAGACTGTATACTATAGACCAGCTAAAGTCATCCTACCATTACAAGACTGTATACTATAGACCAGCTAAAGTCATCCTACCATTACAGACTGTATACTATAGATCAGCTAAAGTCATCCTACCATTACAAGACTGTATACTATAGACCAGCTAAAGTCATCCTACCATTACAAGACTGTATACTGTAGACCAGCTAAAGTCATCCTACCATTACAAGACTGTATACTATAGATCAACTAAAGTCATCCTACCATTACAAGACTGTATACTATAGACCAGCTAAAGTCATCCTACCATTACAAGACTGTATACTATAGATCAACTAAAGTCATCCTACCATTACAAGACTGTATACTATAGACCAGCTAAAGTCATCCTACCATTACAAGACTGTATACTATAGACCAGCTAAAGTCATCCAAAAGATGACTTGAGCTAAATTATCGACTTGAGCTCTGTAAAAGTAAACAAGAAAGAAGTGCAGAGTGTTTGTCTTTAAATTGAATCCCATTCCCTTTATAGTGCACTACTTTTGTTCAGGGCCCATAGGGCTCTAGTCAAAACTAGTACACTATATAGGGAATATGGTGTCATTTTGGACACAAGCAGTTGTTTTTTCTTCAGTGAGAAACAATTCCTAGAGGGATTCCCCCCAGCCAGTGAGTTCTGACTTAAGCAACAGGAGGGTTCTAGTTATGTTGTCCACCCAGCTTCAGTCCTCAGACAGAGATAGAGGGTGATTGTGCTCACCAGTCATAGCACACAAGTTCCATCTCTAGCTCCCAGCAGCTCCTCCAACCTGTCCTACCGTAGGGCAGGGCAGAGGTGGGTTGTGTTCATTGGGCGTGTAACGTCAGAAAACAGACTGAAACATATTAACCATGTGTAGTATGACCTGTGCAAAATATGTCTTATATTTCTCGTATGACTCTCCGTAGGATTCCTTCGCAAGATATGCTGTTATCTTGGCTAATGGGGAAAGATCTACTTACAGTGCATTGGGAAAGTATTCAGACCCCTTGACTTTTTCCACATTTTCTTACATTACAGCCTTATTCTAAAATGAATTAATTGTTTCCCCTCATCAATCTCCACACAAAACCCCATGATGACAAAGCAAAAAACATGTTATAAATAATTTTTTGCAATTTTATTACAAATAAAAACCTTAAAATATCACATTTACATAAATATTCAGACGCTTTACTCAGTAGTTTCTTGAAGCACCTTTGGCAGCGATTACAGCCTTGAGACTTCTTGGGTATGACGCTGCAGGCTTGCCACACCCGTATTCAGGGAGTTTCTCTCATTCTTCTCTACCATAAACTTCTTCCATTTAAGAATGATGGAGGCCATTGTGTTCTAGGGGACTTTCAATGCTGCAGAAATGTTTTGGTACCCTTCCCCATACCTGTGCCTCGACACAATCCTGTCTCAGAGCTCTACAGACAATTCCTTCGACCTCATGGCTTGGTTTTTGCTCTGACATGCACTGTCAACTGTGGGACCACTCCAATCAAGTTTCTAGAAACATCTCAAGGATGATCAATGGAAACAGGATGCACCTCAGCTAAATTTCAAGTCTTATAGCAAAGGGTCTGAATACTTATGTAAGTAAGGTCATTACGGGGTATTATGCTTAGAAAATAAAGAATGGCGCAGAAGGATATGGCTGACGTTTTACGATCCCGTAACCAATTTAGCATTTTTTAAAATGTTCTTTCGCTTTATTTGTGTTTTGTACATAATGTTTCTGCCACCGTGTCTTATGACTGAAAAGAGCTTCTAGATAACAAGACAGCGATTACTCACCCTGTACTGGAGGAAGACTATTTCTTCAACGAGTCTGACGGGAAGGATTTACTTCAGACGCCCGACAAGGCCCTCATCCCCGTCATTCACGGGAGAAAGAGACGGAGGTATTGAGGATGAAGACACTGTTGCCTTGTAAGGATACGTCACCGTGACGGTAATCTACCTTTACCATCGGTCCTATTAGCCAATGTACAATCAATCCATAATAAAATACACAAACTACGATCAACTATATCCTACCAACGGGACATTAAAAACTGTAATATCTTATGTTTCACAGAGTCGCGGCAAGCACAGATACAGGTGAAAAAAGATCAGGGTGTGACAATACGTTTGTGATGTTATGTTGCAGTTTGTTTTATATTTAGAAGAACATTAATTGTCAACTAGAAGGTCATTTTCCAAGAAGAAAAATTGTGGGATAGTGAATTGTCTTTTTGCTCAGGACATTGATGAATAGAAACCAAATAAACTGCCACAAAGCAGGACATTTTCTTGGACACATGTTAATAACGAAGGGAGAAGCTGACAGTGAAGGACATTTACTGTTACAGCTTAACTGATGATGCTATGATGATATTATGTTATGCTATGTTAATGATTTTATTGTTGTTTTTTTTTTTCTTACACATGACTGTAATTGCAGTCTTTGTGTTGATTGGTTAGACGCACTGTAGTAATGCATTAGAATAGCTGTACTGAAGTTTCCTACAGTACAAACAGACATTATCACACTACTGGCAATGGGTTGGAATAAGAGGAAGTTCACCAACATGGATCGCATCTTGTATCAGCTTTCTCATTCTTGTTGATCTATTTATACATGTCAGATCTTCTGTCTGCAATCCTGGCTCAGCTTTGTAGTATTTCTATTTGTCATCTTGATGTAGGAAAACATTAAAAATGACTGTATACGTTAGAGTCAAACCTTTTAGTGTGATTCACCAGACCTTCACCTACGTTGTTCCTTAATTTAATTGTATTTTTTTCAGAATGTCAAAAGACTGAAGGAGGAGACCAGCTTCCTTGAAGATAAGTAGGCAGAGCTGGATATCGACGATGCTGTGCTTCAGGAGTGGGTTGCTGAGGTCCAGCAGTGGCCTGATGGTATGTTAGGTTCAGGAGTGGCAACTGAGGTCCAGCAGTGGCCTGAAGGTATGTTAGATCTGAACAAATAGAACAAAAAGTCAGACAACCAGAAAAAGCTCAAACCAAGTTTTGTGTGTATGGGATAGGACTGTAGTCAGAGGGTCTTCGGGGTGGGCCCCTATGCCCCCCCACCCCACCCAGCAATGTCTTCTGTCTTCAACACACACTGTTGACTAATCCTGAGTTGAGTTCCACATCCCTCATTGTACAGGTTCCACAGCAACTGGCCGTTCTTATCAGGAATTGAAACTAAACTGCACCCTTTGCCTCCTTCCTGTATTGATATTCAGCAAAAACATGTTTGAAGATCCGATCTAGCAACCTTTCGGTTACTGTCCCAACGCTCTAACTACTAGGCTACCTGCCACCCCAAGTTAACTAAGGGGCTCTAGTTAAGTCATGAGGCTCCCACATTTCAAATTGAAATATTAAGGACTGAAAAACACGTTTTAAAAACTGCATCAATTTAAACATTGAGTTGGCATGTGCTGATGCAGCACAGCGTTATGTAGGTTTTAATGAAGGTCCATATCAATTTACAGGCATATTATAATGATATTACCGAATATATTGATAAGAATCCGATTAGGGATAGGGTTAGAATAATAAACTACAAAATGTTTCCATATTTGTAGTTCACAATTTATCTGGTTCAGGGAAGCAAATGTCATTATTTTTGCATACACGATTTAATAAAACGTGATTCAAACTAAAGACAGATGCAGTTACAATAATTGATGAATACTATCAAAAAGTAATATTACAAATCTGACAGGATCACATGATACCCTTCCTACAAAGAACTATTAATGTCACGTGACGTCACACAACGTAACGGTAACATAACAACCAAGCAGTGATTCAAAACACAAACAGTACATAGAAATATCGGTTCGAAGTGCGTGTTTACCATTCTCCCTCTTTATATGTCAGATACTTAGTTGTTGTTATGATCATAACCTGTAAAATGTACTATTTATTACCTTTAATTGTAATAATAATAATACAAGCAATTGCGAACATTACTAGCAAACGTCGCTGTTGCCCAAAAATATGGGATCTGTTCATTAGAGGTCAACGTTACAGAACGGTCATTTGCAAATGTTTTGTGTAGAGGTATAAATAAAATCGTGTCCGCGGTACAAACTATAACAAAACGTCAAAATTGACCAGAAACATACCGATTAAGTATGACTTTTATTGTCATCTAATGAATGTATGCCCTATACATATTTGTGCAGTTCATTGACCTGAGAATTGTTCATGTTACTAAACTAAAGCTTAATATCTTATTTTAACTCTGAAGATCTCTTTGGTCGCCACAGAGTTATTTATTTTCTGGGCCGTCATGTGTGGAACAATACACAGAATTCCTTGCATTTAGATATTCTAGTACCTTAAATGATTGATTGGAGACTTTTTTGAATGTGTATTTTGTGGTTTATTATAGTCTGTTTTATTTGAAATGTACAGTACCAGCCAAATGTTTGGACACACCTACAGTACTCATTCCAGGGTTTTTATTCATTTTTACTATTTTCTACATTGTAGAATAATAGTGAAGATATCAAAACTATGAAATTGCACATAACTCATTAAAATAAAATAATAGTCTAGAATTATGCGGACCGAAATACAGAAACTACTAGATTATTGGTAATTTCTTATTCAATAATTTACCTCGCTTTCACTTTAAAATAGCTAGCTAGCTACCTCCAAAATAAGTAGTTATGTTTATTTGTACTAATAGCCCAAACTCAGAGAGCATTCAGTTAAGGGATTCAGAAGGGGCTTGGTATTGATGTAGTTCAATGCACCATGAGTTTGTGCTATTAGTACATAAAAACGTTGTGCTAATTTGTACATATAGTACATAATGAATGAGAGACTGGGTTGTGCTGCAGCAGTCTCAGCACCCCTACTTATCTCGTCTCTGACTAAAGCAGTTATTAATCACAATACAATGTACCTCACATAATTGGCCAATAGAGGGGGCCATGTAGACAGTATATGTTCAGTCAGTGATCTAACATCAAGCCAGTCCTCAAGTCTTCTCAGGACTTGTAATATTCAACATTTTCAGAGATATAACATGGCTACATGCATAAAACACTAATCAGGAGCTATTTATTCTCAATCACACTGGCACATTGATGACCGTACACAGCCATTTAACAGAATATCTCATGATTTGGGACCTTAACATTTGTAATCTTTATTTACTGTAGATAAAGATCTTCATCTTGTTTGTTTTTTCCATTTATGTTTAGAGGTTGGACTTTAGCGTGTAGTGCGTCACCTCGTTAGTCAGCACAGTCATCACCTTCAGCTGGCACTCCCTATTTGATTTCTAGAAACAACATTCCTTTATCTGATCTTCCCTGATTTTGTTTTGCTAAACTTTTTGGTTTGATTCCTGTCTTTAAGTTTGGTGTGGGTTTTTCTAATGTTTGGCCTCTTCTTGGGCGAATTGAGCGGGCTCTCACAGTAGGTGTCTGTTAGGTTTCAGTTGTTGTTGCTAGGCAACTTTCAGTGGACATCCCCCATGAGTGTCTTTCAGAACCCCTCCTGAAACCACACCTGTTTAGTTTTGGTTGATGGTCAGTGACTCTTTGTTAGTCCTCCCCTTCCGTTGGAGCCACATTATTTGTTTTTCTTGCTGGGGAACGTAACATTGATGTCATCAAAAACCTTTTTTTGTGCTTCTGTACGCAAGAAACAAAATTCAGAACATTTAAAGGTGGTTTTCACAGACCCAGATTAAGCCTAAATCTGGACTAAGCATCGCTTTCAATAAATATTTCCCATGGACCCTGTTATTCAGTCCAGGTGTAGGTTTAATCTGGGTCAGACAATCCAGCCCTAAAAGTAAAAATGACCTAATACATTGACAGAATATTTGGTAACAGTTTACATGAAAATAGTCAATGTAGAGCTAATGAACAGAAAGTAGCCTGATACATAAACCCTTTATACTTAAAGTAACTGTCACAGTTTTCCTCCTCTTCATCTGAAGAGGAGAGGCGAGAAGAATCGGAGGACCAATATGCGTGGTAAGTGTCCATGGTTCTTTTAATAAGAAAATCAAATTTTTCAGTTTTTGATTTGTTAAAAAAGTTTGAAATATCCAATAAATGTCATTCCACTTCATGATTGTGTCCCACTTGTTGTTGATTCTTCACAAAAAAATACAGTTTTATATCTTTATGTTTGAAGCCTGAAATGTGGCAAAAGGTCGCAAAGTTCAAGGGGGCCGAATACTTTCGCAAGGCACTGTATGGTTCCCAATCAGAGACAACGATAAACACCTGCCTCTGATTGAGAACCACTCCAGGCAACCATAGATTTACCTAGACAACTAAACTGAACACAACCCCATTAATCTAATAAACCCCTAGACAAGACGAAACACCCATGTCACACCCTGGCCTAACCAAAATAATAAAGAAAACAGATAACTAAGGCCAGGGCGTGACAGTACCCCCCCCCAAAGGTGCGGACTCCCGGCCGCACACCTAAACCCATAGGGGAGGGTCTGGGTGGGCGTCTGTCATCGGTGGCGGCTCTGGCGCGGGACGTGGACCCCACTCCACCATAGTCTTAGTCCGTTTTTGTAGCATCCTAGGAACGGCGACCCTCGCCCCCGACCTAGGATTGGCAACCCTACTAAATGGCCCCACTGGACTAAGGGACAGCTCCGGACTGAGGTAGCTCAGGACTGAGAGGTAGCTCAGGCTGGTTGACGGCTCTGGCGGATCCTGGCGGATCCTGGCTGACTGGCGGCTCTGGCGGATCCTGGCTGACTGGTGGCTGACTGGCGGCTCTGGCGGATCCTGGCTGACTGGCGGCTCTGGCGGATCCTGGCTGACTGGCGGCTCTGGCGGCTCATGACAGACGGGAGACTCTAGCGGCTCTGGACAGACGGGAGACTCTAGCGGCTCTGGACAGACGGGAGACTCTAGCGGCTCATGACAGACGGGAGACTCTAGCGGCTCTGGACAGACGGGAGACTCTAGCGGCTCTGGACAGGCGGGAGACTCTAGCGGCTCTGGACAGACGGGAGACTCTAGCGGCTCTGGACAGACGGGAGACTCTAGCGGCTCTGGACAGACGGGAGACTCTAGCGGCTCTGGACAGACGGGAGACTCTAGCGGCTCTGGACAGACGGGAGACTCTAGCGGCTCTGGACAGACGGGAGACTCTAGCGGCTCTGGACAGACGGGAGACTCTAGCGGCTCTGGACAGACAGGAGACTGTAGCGGCTCTGGACAGACGAGGCGCACTGTAGGCCTGGTGCTTGCTGCCAGCGCTGGTGGTACTGGGCCGAGGACACTCACCTCAGGGCGAGTGCGGGGAGGAGGAGCAGGGAGTACTGGGCTCTGGACATGCACAGGAAGCCTGGTGCGGGGGGCTGCCACCAGAGGGCTGGTGCATGTAGGTGACACTGGATAGACCGGACCGTGCAGGCGCACTGGAGCTCTTGAGCGCCGAGCCTGCCCAACCTTACCTGGTTGAATGCTCCCGGTCGCCCTGCCAGTGCGGCACTGGGCTGTGCAGATGAACCGGGGACACCATGCGTAAGGCTGGTGCCATGCACGCTGGCCCAAGGAGACGCACTGGAGACTAGATACGTAGAGACGGCTTCATGGCACTTGGCTCGATGCCCACTCTAGCCCGGCCGATGCGAGGAGCTGGTATGTACCGCACCGGGCTATGCACCCGCACTGGGGACACCGTGCACTCCACAGGATAACACGGTGCCTGCCCGGTCTCTCTCGCTCTCCGGGAAGCACAGGAAGTTGGCGCAGGTCTCCTACCTGGCTTCGCCATACTTCCTGTTTGGGGCTAACACTCAGGTTTCCAGCCCTGCTTCCGTGCTGCCTCTTCAAACCGCCGCCTCTCCGCTTTGGCTGCCTCCAGCTCTGCCTTGGGCGGCAATATTCCCCCGGCTGTGTCCAGGGTCCATCACCGTCCAACTCGTCCTCCCATGTCCATTCCTCCTTGCGCTGCTCCTGCTGCCGCTTCTCCTGCTGCACCTTGGGGCGGCGACACTCCCCTGGCTTTGCCCAGGGTCCTCTCCCGTCGAGGATTTCCTCCCACGTCCAGAAGTCCTGATTGCGCTGCTCCTGCTGGCGCTGCCTGTCATCACGCCGCTTGGTCCTGTTGTGGTGGGTGATTCTGTCACGGTTTTCCTCCTCTTCGTCTGAAGAGGAGAGGCGAGAAGGATCGGAGGACCAATATGCGGCATGGTAAGTTTCCATGGTTCTTTTAATAAGAAAATCTCAACATGAACACAACTACAAAACAAGAAACGTGAAAACACGAACCAGTCCCGTGTGGCACAAACACTGACACAGGAAACAATCACCCACAAAATACCCAAAGAATATGGCTGCCTAAATATAGTTCCCAATCAGAGACAACGATAAACACCTGCCTCTGATTGAGAACCACTCCAGGCAACCATAGACTTACCTAGACAACTAAACTGAACACAACCCCATGAATCTAACAAACCCCTAGACAAGATGAAACCCAATAAATCACCCATGTCACACCCTGGCCTAACCAAAATAATAAAGAAAACAAAGATAACTAAGGCCAGGGCGTGACAGTAACCTAAAAATAAATTATTCAAACACTTCTGTTTGCTTTGAGGGGAAAATGACAACACAACCACATTGGCCTTTGATATTGTATTTTATTAATTTAACTATGGAAGACCATCCGACATTACTGACTTTTCTCCATGGACTCATGGGACAGCCAATAACCCTATTTTCTAACATGGCTACAAACACCACTTCCACTGCTACTATCACCACTTCCACTGATACTATCACCACTTCCACTGCTACTATCACCACTTCCACTGATAGTATCACCACTTCCACTGATACTATCACCACTTCCACTGCTACTATCAACACTTCCACTGCTACTATCACCACTTCCACTGCTACTATCACCACTTCCACTGACACTGTCACCACTTCCACTGATACTATCACCACTTCCACTGATACTATCACCACTTCCACTGCTACTATCACCACTTCCACTGATAGTATCACCACTTCCACTGATACTATCACCACTTCCACTGACACTGTCACCACTTCCACTGACACTGTCACCACTTCCACTGATACTATCACCACTTCCACTGATACTATCACCACTTCCACTGCTACTATCACCACTTCCACTGATAGTATCACCACTTCCACTGCTACTATCACCACTTCCACTGCTACTATCACCACTTCCACTGATACTATGACCACTTCCACTGCTACTATCACCACTTCCATTGATACTATCACCACTTCCACTGCTACTATCACCACTTCCACTGACACTGTCACCACTTCCACTGCTACTATCACCACTTCCACTGATACTATCACCACTTCCACTGCTACTATCACCACTTCCACTGACACTGTCACCACTTCCACTGCTACTATCACCACTTCCACTGATACTATCACCACTTCCACTGCTACTATCACCACTTCCACTGATACTATCACCACTTCCACTGCTACTATCACCACTTCCACTGACACTGTCACCACTTCCACTGCTACTATCACCACTTCCACTGATACTATCACCACTTCCACTGCTACTATCACCACTTCTACTGATACTATCACCAATTCCACTGACACTATCACCAATTCCACTGACACTGTCACCACTTCCACTACTACTATCACCACTTCCACTGATACTGTCACCACTTCCACTGATACTATCACCACTTCCACTGCTACTATCACCACTTCCACTGCTACTATCAGTACTTCCACTGCTACTATCAGTACTTCCACTGATACTATCACCACTTCCACTGATACTATCACCACTTCCACTGACACTATCACCACTTCCACTGACACTATCACCACTTCCACTGATACTATCATCACTTCCACTGATACTATCACCACTTCCACTGCTACTATCACCACTTCCACTGCTACTATCACCACTTCCACTGATACTATCACCACTTCCACTGATACTATCACCACTTCCACTGCTACTAACACCACTTCCACTGATACTATCACCACTTCCACTGACACTATCACCACTTCCACTGATACTATCACCACTTCCACTGATACTATCACCACTTCCACTGATACTATCATCACTTCCACTGATACTATCACCACTTCCACTGATACTATCACCACTTCCACTGATACTATCACCACTTCCACTGATACTAACACCACTTCCACTGATACTATCACCACTTCCACTGCTACTATCACCACTTCCACTGCTACTATCACCACTTCCACTGATACTATCACCACTTCCACTGATACTATCACCACTTCCACTGATACTATCACCACTTCCACTACTACTATCACCACTTCCACTACTACTATCATCACTTCCACTACTACTATCATCACTTCCACTACTACTATCACCACTTCCACTGCTACTAATACCACTTCCACTGCTACTAATACCACTTCCACTGATACTATCACCACTTCCACTGATACTATCACCACTTCCACTGCTACTATCACCACTTCCACTGATACTATCACCACTTCCACTGATACTATCACCACTTCCACTGATACTGTCACCACTTCCAGTGATACTATCACCACTGCTCCAGAAACCAGTGCACCAAGCACACCTATAAACATGCCTTGCTGCCTAATCCTCTAACTTCTCTATTGTAATGTGCCTTTACAGGAACCGCTGGGTGAGCTACTGTTGGAGAAGCAGGCCTGTCTACAAACAGAAGGGAAAAAGGAGTGTGTGTGTTTTGATGATGATGATGATAGAGAGAGAGAGAGAGAGAGAGAGAGAGAGAGAGAGAGAGAGAACATCAAATGCTGAAGCTAAGTTCAAAAAGTTCTGACTCGAACGTTCTTGTTCAGTAGTCAGTTTAACTATGCTGTTCAGAAGTCAGTTTAACTATGCTGTTCAGAAGTCAGTTTAATCAGTTTAACTATGCTGTTCTGAAGTCAGTTTAACTATGCTGTTCAGAAGTCAGTTTAACTATGCTGTTCAGAAGTCAGTTTAACTATGCTGTTCAGAAGTCAGTTGAATCAGTTTAACTATGCTGTTCAGAAGTCAGTTTAACTATGCTGTTCAGAAGTCAGTTTAACTATGCTGTTCAGAAGTCAGTTTAACTATGCTGTTCAGAAGTCAGTTTAACTATGCTGTTCAGAAGTCAGTTTAACTATGCTGTTCAGAAGTCAGTTTAACTATGCTGTTCAGAAGTCAGTTGTACTATGCTGTTCAGATATCAGTTTAACTATGCTGTTCAGAAGTCAGTTTAACTATTCTGTTCAGAAGTCAGTTTAACTATGCTGTTCAGAAGTCAGTTTAACTATGCTGTTCAGAAGTCAGTTGAATCAGTTTAACTATGCTGTTCAGAAGTCAGTTTAACTATGCTGTTCAGAAGTCAGTTTAACTATGCTGTTCAGAAGTCAGTTTAACTATGCTGTTCAGAAGTCAGTTGTACTATGCTGTTCAGAAGTCAGTTGTACTATGCTGTTCAGATGTCAGTTGTACTATGCTGTTCAGAAGTTAGTTGTACTATGCTGTTCAGATATCAGTTTAACTATGCTGTTCAGAAGTCAGTTTAACTATGCTGTTCAGAAGTCAGTTTAACTATGCTGTTCAGAAGTCAGTTTAACTATGCTGTTCAGAAGTCAGTTTAACTATGCTGTTCAGAAGTCAGTTGTACTATGCTGTTCAGATATCAGTTTAACTATGCTGTTCAGAAGTCAGTTGTACTATGCTGTTCAGAAGTCAGTTGTACTATGCTGTTCAGAAGTCAGTTGTACTATGCTGTTCAGAAGTCAGTTGTACTATGCTGTTCAGAAGTCAGTTGTACTATGCTGTTCAGAAGTCAGTTTAACTATGCTGTTCAGAAGTCAGTTTAACTATGCTGTTCAGAAGTCAGTTTAACTATGCTGTTCAGAAGTCAGTTTAACTATGCTGTTCAGAAGTCAGTTTAACTATGCTGTTCAGAAGTCAGTTTAACTATGCTGTTCAGAAGTCAGTTTTACTATGCTGTTCAGAAGTCAGTTTTACTATGCTGTTCAGAAGTCAGTTTAACTATGCTGTTCAGAAGTCAGTTCTGTCCAAAACTATACTGTTAAGATTTAATTTCGGATTATGTTCACATTCTCCCCCAGTTCTGGCATTGTAATGAACCATAAATACATTTCCAGAAAAACATCATACCTGGAGTTACCACATTAATGATCTCTCCATTTCCAATGTCCACAACCCAGTGGTTGTATGTACCCCTGTTTATCTCAATCATGTCACCAATCTCCATCTAAGTTTAAGGTGGGAAAGAATATATATATATGTACAGTACCAGTCAAAGGTTAGGACACACCTTTACTATTTTTTACATTGTAGAATAACAGCGAAGACATCAAAACTACGAAATAACACATATGGAATCATGTAGTAACCAAAAAAGTGTTACACAAATCTAAATATATTTTAGTAGCCACCCTTTGTCTTGTTGACAGCTTTACACACTCATGGCATTCTCTCAACCAGCTTCATGAGGTATTCTACAATGTAGAAAATATTTTAAAAAATAAGAAAAACCCTTGAATGAGTAGGTATGTCAAAACTTTTGACTGGTACTGTGTATATATATATATATATATATATATATATATATATTTAACATAATTCCACTTTGACATTATGGGGTAATGTGTGTAGTTAAGTGACATAAAATCTACATGTAATACATTTTAAATTCAGGCTGTAACACAACAAAATGTGGAAAAAGTCATGGGGTGTGAATACTTTCTGAAGGCATTCTAGGCCCACACAATTATACCTACGGAGGAGCGGTTTCCATGAAGAAACTTTGAATGTCTTTGAACTTCAGAGAGTTTAACGTTGGACCAGAGATAGCTATCTAACAAGCTTGTGTGTGCATAGCGGCACCAGAATTAAAATAAAACAAGTCTTACCTTTTTGTAGTTCATAAATCCTATGTGAAGCGTAATAACTATAGTATCCTTAACTAGCATTGAACAAGTCAAACCATTCTTCTCAAATAAAAACTCTCTTCCTAATTTCTGAATCACATTTGTAACCTGGGGGCTACCTGGGGGCTACAGTAGACTATGCTTCGGAGGGGAGGGGCTACAGCTATGCTTCGGAAGGGAGGGGCTACAGCTATGCTTCGGATGGGAGGGGCTACAGAAATACTTTGGAAGGGAGGGGCTACAGTAGACTATGCTTTGGAGGGGAGGGGCTACAGAAACACTTCGGAGGGGCAGGTAGCCTACATTTCATGCACACACACTGGCAAGGATGTCCAGCTGGCAGGCATAGTGAGGGCTTTGCATTGGCGTTTTTGTGGGTCTGGAAAAAAATGACCGGAACATAAAATAACATTAATAGCCTTTTCCTGGTGGCCTAATGGGTGAAATGTAATAACTTCATAATTAATACACCTTTTTTTTTTTTAAAACAGCCTAAAATCCGGTCTTTCGATGTCAAACGGTTTTGTTATATTTCAGTTTTCTGTGATGTATGTAAAGTGCAATATTGGGATGCAAACTGTAAATGTAAAACATTTCAACTCTGTATCTGACATGGTACAGGCGTCTTATTTTTATTAAGGCCCTAACCATGTGTGTGAGGTGTATACTTTTGTTTCCAGGTACATTTGTTTAAGACTACCCAGAAACACTCTGCGTAACCCTCATTTAGCCCACTGCAGTAAAAAGTTAACCGGTTCCCATGCTTTTAAAATAACAGTTCTGTTCAAGAAAACACTTCCATTCCATGTTCTGATTCTGTTCCCTGAACCTGTTCCAACCCCTTGTGTTAAAGCAGTTTATGCCACTATTAACACAGCCATGTCTATACTCTAATGCCTTTTTAATGATGCCCGTTGTCCTGCTTTGTGGATAGTCTGTCTATCAGTCGCTAACCGAAAGTATTCTCAAATCAACCACAGTAAGAGTACTTATACTTTATTTCTAATAATGCAAAAATAGCCATGGTCAGCAGTAGCAATTTTCTTTACATTTTGGTTTGACATCGCAATAAAAACATGATTCTTATGTAGAACTACACAATGAAGTCGTTAGTCAAAATCCCATCAGAGTAAAACAGATTCTTGATTTCAGTATTCATTTGTCCACTCTGAGTAAGTCATTTGGCAAAAAAAAAAAAAGAAGCATGGTCACATGAAATTGCAGTCCAGGCCAATATCACTAAGAGTATGCACATAGCCTTGTGCACTGTACCATAGTTTAACTGTTAATACACAGCATACCCTTTAGTACTTAAAGGGGTCTGTACCTTTAGTTACATTGTATGACGATCACATGAAATGTCTGATCTGAAAGCAACCGCTTCCCCTAGCCCCCTACCCTTCAGGTCTAAGCAGTACGGTCATGGCTCCACCTAGCCTTCCGATAGGCCTTGTGACAAGGGTCAACCCTACAGTTAGTTTACTTTCAGGCTAATGACATAATGCTGGTGTGTACGAGGCTTTGATCCCTTTGTGTTTGTCATCGATCACATCATGGAGGGTTCTTAGTTCCGTTTAAGAATGCAAGGGTTCTATTATCAGGTAATCCACTATACAATCTCTGTCATTGGTATACAACTTGAGGTAACAACATATAAGACAGGGGTGACTCGTTGTGACTCAGGATGCGTGTGAGGGGTTATCTATCATATACATTCACCTCTGCTAGCTTGTGCAAGTGTATGGCACCATAGCATGTACTGTAGCATGTATGCTATTGCTTATACTATGGAGAGAGCCCGCTATTTGCATAACATTCAGAGATTTAACATGACCACATATGCATAATGTACACATTACATTTTACACTATAAGCTCAACATGAGTGTAAATCAAACTCAACGATTTACATGAATAGAGAGCTCAGGACAAAACACAATACAATGGCAGTATGTGGCTGTGGCTGTGGCTTCATAATCCCTGTTTCTGAATCTCAAATGGCACCCTATTCCCTTCACAGTGCACTACGTTTGAGTACCAGAGCCCTATACACTGTAGCTAAGGGGAATAGGGTCCCACATGAGACCCAGGGGCCTAACACAGCAGCCAGAGAGCCACACAGAGCCTGGGGTCAGAGTCGCGTGGGGCGCCATGGGGTTGGAGGTAGTAGTGGCACTGGGTCTTTAGTTACAGTCTGTGTTTCAGAGCCCTGTTCTGTGTTTCAGAGCCCTGTTCTGTGTTTCAGAGGCCTGTTCTGTGTTCCAGAGCCATGTTCTGTGTTACAGAGCCCTGTTCTGTGTTTCAGAGGCCTGTTCTGTGTTCCAGAGCCATGTTCTGTGTTTCAGAGCCCTGTTCTGTATTCCAGAGTCATGTTCTGTGTTTCAGAGCCCTGTTCTGTATTCTCGAACCCTGTTCTGTGTTCCAGAGCCCTGTTCTGTGTTTCAGAGCACTGTTCTGTGTTTCAGAGCCCTGTTCTGTGTTTCAGAGGCCTGTTCTGTGTTCCAGAGTCCTGTTCTGTGTTTCAGAGCCCTGTTCTGTATTCTCGAACCCTGTTCTGTGTTCCGGAGCCCTGTTCTGTGTTTTAGAGCCCTGTTCTGTATTCTAGAACCCTGTTCTGTGTTCCAGAACCCTGTTCTGTGTTCCAGAGGCCTGTTCTGTGTTCCAGAGTCCTGTTCTGTGTTTCAGAGCCCTGTTCTGTATTCTAGAACCCTGTTCTGTGTTCCAGAGCCCTGTTCTGTGTTTCAGAGCCCTGTTCTGTATTCTAGAACCCTGTTCTGTGTTCCAGAACCCTGTTCTGTGTTTCAGAGTCCTGTTCCGTGTTTTGGAGCCCTGTTCTGTGTTCCAGAGCCCTGTTCTGTGTTCCAGAGTCCTGTTATGTGTTTCAGAGCCCTGTTCTGTGTTCCAGAGTCCTGTTCTCTGTTTCAGAGCCCTGTTCTGTGTTTTGGAGCCCTGTTCTGTGTTCCGGAGCCCTGTTCTGTGTTTCAGAGCCCTGTTCTGTGTTCCAGAGCCCTGTTCTGTGTTCCAGAGTCCTGTTCTGTGTTCCAGAGTCCTGTTCTGTGTTCCAGAGCCCTGTTCTGTGTTTCAGAGCCCTGTTCTGTATTCTAGAACCCTGTTCTGTGTTCCAGAGCCATGTTCTGTGTTTCAGAGCCCGGTTCTGTGTTTCAGAGCCCTGTTCTGTGTTCCAGAGCCCTGTTCTGTGTTTCAGAGCCCTGTTCTGTGTTCCAGAGTCCTGTTCTGTGTTCCAGAGCCCTGTTCTGTGTTTCAGAGCCATGTTCTGTGTTTCAGAGCCCTGTTCTGTGTTCCAGAGCCCTGTTCTGTGTTTCAGAGCCCTGTTCTGTGTTCCAGAGTCCTGTTCTGTGTTCTAGAACCCTGTTCTGTGTTTCAGACAGGTCATTCAGAGAGGTCATGATACAGATCAGGAAATATACTCCAAGACAAATTAATAATTTCCTTGGAATACACGGACAGCTAAACTACCAATGGTTTGATTCCAGCTCCATTCACTGGAAGCTCAGTGTTTGACTCTGTGTGAGTGAGTAGCAATATAGTCCTCCCCTACTAAATCCTCAAGAATTTAGACATTAATGACATCAGTGGCTAATCCCTCTCCATCCTATTCTGGGTTCCAGTTTCCAGGTTCCTCCAGGGTCCTGTGGGTCCCAGGCTCCTGTCCTCACTGCCCAGGGACGTAAGGCCAGCTAATGGAGCTCCCAGAGAGTTGCATGTCCCTGATGAGGGTCTCGATGGGCGTCTTGCCCACCAGGCGCATAAAGAACAGCTGGGAGATGAGGTTGGCGGGCACGGCCCTGAGGGCAGGCAGGCGGAGGAGCAGACGGCCGAAGCGCTGGGGTTGACCCGGGTACTGCATCCTCTCGTACTCCATCAGAGCCACCTGGGCCTTCTCCTGCAGAGACTCTACGTGGATGGGGTCTGTCAGACCACACGCATCTGAAGAGGACAACAGAGGACACACAGACAGACGTAAGCATGGATTTAAAGTCAATCAGAAGTTCAGAAATGGTTAGTGCTACAATGGAGAACACAGGCAAGAGCTACAGTGGAGGAGAAAATAATGTCTCACACAGCCTGAGATCAATGAGACATGCTGACTGAAAGAGCAGATGTACTATTGTAGAGTTGTAGGTCCATATTTCTCATTTGGACAGAGATATAATGCTGTTCATATGAGAAATGCTGACCTACAGACTGACTTTAGAATCTGCATGACTCCTTTTGTCTCGACTGAAATACTAGTGGGAGTAAAAATGAACACTCATTCCAAAGTTATGAGCCTGGGCTTGTATCCCACTTCCTCCCATATTCTCTCTTTCTAATCTGAGAGCAGGGAAGAGTTACAGTGACAGAAAGTATTCACACATTTTTTTTTTTGTTGTCACGTCCTGACCTTAGTTCCTTTTTTATGTCTCTATTTTAGTTTGGTCAGGGCGTGAGTCCAGGTGGGCATTCTATATTTTTGTTCTATGTTTTGTATTTCTGTGTTTGGCCTGGTATGGTTCCCAATCAGAGACAGCTGTTAATCGTTGTCTCTGATTGGGAACCATACTTAGGTAGCCTGTTCCCTGGTGTTTGTGGGTAGTTATTTTCTGTTTAGTGTGTTTTGCACCTGACGGAGCTGTTTCGGTGGTTTCATTTTTCGTTCTCTTGTTGTTTTTGTATTTAAGTGTTCTGTTCTATTAAATATCATGAACACTTACCATGCTGCGTATTGGTCCGATCTCTCATACTCCTCGTCAGAGGAGGACGAATCCCGTTACAGAATCACCCACCACAACCGGACCAAGCAGCGTGGTAACCAGGAGCAGAGGGTTCTGGACTCCTGGACATGGGAGGAGATTTTGGACGGTAGGGGACCCTGGGCACAGGCTGGGGAATATCGCCACCCCCGGGAAGAGCTGGAGGCAGCCAAAGCCGAGCGGCAGCATTATGAGGAGCTAGCACGGCAGCGAAACAGGGACGAGAGGCAGCCCCAAAAAATTATTGGGGGGAGGCACACGGGGAGTGTGGCTAAGTCAGGTAGGAGACCTGAGCCAACTCCCCGTGCTTACCGTGGAGAGAGGTGGACTGGACAGGCACCGTGTTATGCCGTGAGGCGCACGGTGTCCCCAGTGCGCAGGCATAGCCCGGTGCGCTACATCGCAGCTCCTCGTATCGGCCGGGCTAGAGTGGACTTCGAGCCAGGTGCTATGAAGCAGGCTCAGCGCATCTGGTCTCCAGTGCGTCTCCTCAGCCTGGGGTATATGGCACAAGCCCTACGCACGGTGTCCCTGGTTCACCAGCACAGCTGGCCGGGCTACGGGGAGTATCCAGCCAGGACAGGTTGTGCAGGCTCGGTGCTCGAGACCTCCAGTGCGCCTCCACGGTCCGGTCCATCCGGTGCCTCCTCCACGCACCAGGCCTCCGGTGGCAGCCCCACGCACCAGGCAGTCTCTCCGTCTCCTCCCTCCAGGTTCTCCAGCCTGTCCGGCGCTTCCAGAGTCTCCCTCCTGTCCGGCGCTGCCAGAGTCTCCCTCCTGTCCGGCGCTGCCAGAGTCTCCTTCCTGTCTGGAGCTGCCAGAGTCTCCCTCCTGTTCGGAGCTGCCAGAGTCTCCCTCCTGTCCGGAGCTGCCAGACTCTCCCTCCTGTCCGGAGCTGCCAGAGTCTCTCTCCTGTCCGGAGCTGCCAGAGTCTCTCTCCTGTCCGGAGCGGCCAGAGTCGCCCGTCAGTCAGGAGCTGCCAGAGTCGCCCGTCAGTCAGGAGCTGCCAGAGTCGCCCGTCAGTCAGGAGCTGCCAGAGTCGCCCGTCAGTCAGGAGCTGCCAGAGTCGCCCGTCAGTCAGGAGCTGTCAGAGTCTCCCTCCTGTCCGGAGCTGCCAGAGTCTCTCTCCTGTCCGGAGCTGCCAGAGTCTCTCTCCTGTCCGGAGCGGCCAGAGTCGCCCGTCAGTCAGGAGCTGCCAGAGTCGCCCGTCAGTCAGGAGCTGCCAGAGTCGCCCGTCAGTCAGGAGCTGCCAGAGTCGCCCGTCAGTCAGGAGCTGCCAGAGTCGCCCGTCAGTCAGGAGCTGCCAGAGTCGCCCGTCAGTCAGGAGCTGCCAGAGCCGCCCATCACTCCGGCACTGCCAGAGTCTCCTGCCTGTCCGGCGCTGCCAGAGTCTCCCGCCTGTCCGGCACTGCCAGAGTCTCCCGTCTATTCGGGGCCCACTGTAAGGGTCCCCAGTCCGAGGTCGGCGGCGAGGGTCGCCACTCCAGAGGCGCCACATAAGTGGGCAAAGACTAAGGTGGAGTGGGGTCCACGTCCCACGCCAGAGCCGCCACCGCAGACAGATGCCCACCCAGACCCTCCCCTATGGGTTTAGGTTTTGCGGCCGGAGTCCGCACCTTTGGCGGGGGGGGTACTGTCACGTCCTGACCTTAGTTCCTTTTTTATGTCTCTATTTTAGCTTGGTCAGGTGTGAGTTGGGGTGGGCATTCTATGTTTTTGTTCTATGTTTTGTATTTCTGTGTTTGGCCTGGTATGGTTCCCAATCAGAGGCAGCTGTCAATCGTTGTCTCTGATTGAGAACCATACTTAGGTAGCAGAACTGTTTCGTTCTCTTGTTGTTTTTGTATTTAAGTGTTCTGTTCTATTAAATATCATGAACACTTACCATGCTGCGTATTGTTCCGATCTCTTCCCGTCAGAGGAGGACGAATCCCGTTACAGTTGTTACAAAGTGGGATTAAAATTGATTTAATTGTCATTTCTTGTCAACGATCTACACACAAAAAAATCATGACAAATAAAATACTAATATATATTGATGAGATAAGTATTCAACCCCCTGCGTCAATACATGTTAGAATCACCTTCGGAAGAGATTACAGCTGTGAGGGTTTCTGGGTAAGTCTTTAAGAGCTGTGAGAGTTTCTGGGTAAGTCTCTAAGAGCTGTGAGGGTTTCTGGGTAAGTCTCTAAGAGCTGTGAGTCATTCTGGGTAAGTCTCTAAGAGCTGTGAGGGTTTCTGGGTAAGTCTCTAAGAGCTGTGAGGGTTTCTGGGTAAGTCTCTAAGAGCTGTGTCTTTCTGGGTAAGTCTCTAAGAGCTTTCCCCACCTGGATTGGGAAACATTTGCTCATTATTCTTTTCAATATTCTTCAAGCTCTGTCAAATTGGTTTTTGATCATTGCTAGACAACCATTTCCAGGTCTTGGGTCTTGCCATAGATTTTCAAGCAGATTAAAGTCAAAACTCAACTTCACTGTCTTCTTCTCTGTCTTCTTGGTAAGCAACTCAGTGTAGATGTGGCCTTATTGTCCTGCTAAAAGGTGAATTCATCTCCCAGTGTCTGTATAGGGGTCTTGGTTTGGGCCTTAGAGAGACGACCAACCAGTACACTGACCTGGAGACAAGAGGGCGGTGGCCTTAGAGAGACGACCAACCAGTACACTGACCTGGAGACAAGAGGGCGGTGGCCTTAGAGAGACGACCAACCAATACACTGACCTGGAGACAAGAGGGCGGTGGCCTTAGAGAGACGACCAACCAATACACTGACCTGGAGACAAGAGGGCGATGGCCTTGAGGCAGCTGTACTCTGCCGAGTCCACCTGAAGTCGGGTCAGCTTGTCCACCTGGTCCTGGAATACCCTCACCTGGTCCATGAAGGACACCACCCTCTCTGCTGACATGGGCGAGGAGTGGAAGCCGGCGGCGGCCAGCAGTGGGGCCATGTGCAGCGGCAGGGCGGACTGGGCTGCGTTCAGGATGAACAGCTCGCTCCAGCTCAGTCTCAGCAGAGCCACCTGCTCAGAGACGGGCAGCTCAGGGAAGTAGGGGATGTTCCTGGCCCACTCGATGGTGCTGAAGAGGAGGCGTGCCGCCAGCTCACAGATGTTGTCGATGCCCATGACGGAGCCTCCTCCAGCACCTTGCATCTGCTGCTGCTGGCCGTACTGGGGACCATAGCGGCTGCTGGGGTACGGTTCAGCACGGAGCAGCTGGGAGATGAGCTCAGACACAGGATGGCCGTTGAAGAATTCGCCCCCTACTGGCCCAGCCCCAGTACCACCACCTCCGCCGACCAAAGAAGTGGGACTGATGCCTGAGTGGGATGGAGGGATACGCCCACGCTGGACTGCTGGAGGGAAGAGAGAGAGGGAGGAGAGGGGAAGAGGGGGAGAGAAAGGGCTTTGTAGAGGTTATAGAGGCTGATGTAAAATAGGGGACTTTTTAAACTTTTTTTTTGATTTGGGAAGGGATGTTAAACTTTTTCTTTTGAGTTGGGGAGGGTTGTTAAATTTTTATTTTGAATTGGGAAGGGTAGTGTGTTTTTTTTATTGTGCACAGAGGAGCATGGTGTTTTTTTCCCTGGTTTACATTGACCCTTCTGCAGGTTTTACTAAATCATTACAGGTTTCACTAAATCATTACAGGTTTCACTATAACATCTCTTCCACCCTAGACACATTTTCTCATCTGATTGCATGAGTCTCCCCTATATTAAGGTGTTTTGGTGCTTCCAAAACATTTACTATATCACAGGTAAGTATAGTCTAGTCTAACAGTCTAACCTGTCCTCTATCCACCATTCATAGTGACAATAGTGACAGGTGGATTGTTTGCCCAGATCTATAATATGCTAACTAGCATCAAACCACACATAAAATCATCCAAAGCTGCACCAATGTTTTATGTAAGCGGAGAGGCCAGGTGCGGTATTGCGCATGAAAGAGAAACTCAGCTCAAAACGCTTCCCTAATGATCATGTTTAGGGACAATTCACATATCCTACCTAGACTAGCCTTGCAACAAATAACTGCATGATGGTTTTCAAGTGAGAACAACATTCCTCTCTAGGCTGTAAACTGCATTGAAAATGTAATTTGAATAATGGAGCGAAAGCCCTGTCATTTGAATATTTCATTCCATTAATTTAATTTGGATCAGCTCTGGGTCTTCTCTGGACAGTTTATAAGGTCTAGAGAGACATAATGAGATGCGCTGTCATAATGTTCCCAGGAAAGTCATGCTCTCTCTGCCTCCAATATAGCCAAAATATTTGTCATTTCACTTTCAAAATGTATTACCTTTTAGGTGTGGCATAAACACAACCAGTCTCAATGTTTTAATCTGATTAGGCTATTTAAAAATTATCCTGTAGGAATCGTCCAAAATAAAATTCCAGCATCCAAACTGTGCAGATTGTGGTTTTGAAAACGCAAACTATGAAGTTGAAGCTCCCCCAAGTCGGTATGCTTTGCTTATTGGTTGTGGTGCATTGGTGGAAAATTTGTTGCATATATTTTATATAAATATAGCATCAACATTTTGAAAATCGGATTTCCACCTCAGGGTTTTCTTGCAAGACGAAAGATATGCTGACAGAGCTGTAGATGCCTAGCCCAAGGGTTTCCCAAACTGGGCCCTGGGGCCCCCTCGTGCACGTTTAGTTTTCTTCTGCCCTAACACTACACTGCTGATTCAAATAATAAACTAATCATCAAGCTTTGATCATTTAAATCCGCTGTGTAGTTTTAGGGCAAAAACCAACATGTGGACCACTTGGGGTCCCCAGGACCCAGTTTGGGAAACGCTGACCCAGCTGATTATTGTCTGCAGCTCTGATCGTAGTGGGGTGGCAGGTAGCCTAGTGTTTAGAGTGTTGGAACAGTAACCGAAAGGTTGCAAGATTGAATCCCCGAGCTGACAAGGTAAAAATCTGTCGTTCTGAACAAGGCAGTTAACCCACTGTTCCTAGGCCACTGTTAACCCACTGTTCATTGAAAATAAGAATCTGTTCTTAACTGACTTGCCTAGTTAAATACAGATACATGTAGTGTCTAATGAAACATACAAGGAGACGGACCCTCAACCTCCTGGCCCGTAGCCAGGATGCTGAAGTGTTGAAGTTGATATCCACATTTATAAACACAGGGTAGCTACAGTTACACTATATATATACAAAAGTACAGTATGTAGACACTCCTTCAAATGAGTGAATTGGCTATTTCAGGAGTGATGAGTCACGTTTCACCGTCTGATGGACAAATCTTGGTTTGGCGGATGCCAGGTAAACGCTACCTGCCCAAATAGCCAACTGTAAAGTTTGGTGGAGGAGGAATAATGGTCTGGGGCCTGTTTTTCATAGTTCGGGTTAGGCCCTGACCTCAACCCCATCGAACACCTTTGGGATGAATTGGAACGCCGACTGCGAGCCAGGCCTAATCGCCCAACATCTGTGCCCGACCTCACTAATGCTCTTGTGGCTGAATGCAAGTCCCCACAGCAATGTTCCAACAGCTAGTGGAAAGCCTTCCCAGAAGAGTGGAGGCTGCTATTGCAGCAAAGGGGGGGGGACCAACTCCATATTAATGCCCATGATTTTGGAATAAGATGTTCGACAAGCAGGTGTCCACATACTTTTGGTCATGTAGTGTATTTGTGGCCGTAAACACTATTGTGAGGGAGGGTGTCACATTTTTTTTTCAGTACAAGGGGAGGGTCATGTCAAAATATTTTTTACGTTGGGGAGGGGTGGGGGTGGGGAAGTCTTTTTTTTTAATGACACCTCAAGTTGGACCCACCAACCGGCGAAGGTGATCCAAGCATTTCCAGGTAATGTGGAAACACTGTGGCCTGGCTTCGTCAGTGCTGTCGTTGGGTGACTCTGACCCCTGAATGAATATCCCTGCTGAATATAGCTCTGGGCTGGTGTCAGCTCAAAGCAGAATACAGGCTGGGTTATTCAACCTTCACACTGCCTGGGAAATGCCTCTGGCACCTAGCCCTGAATGATACGTACTACGTCGTGGTACTTAGAGACTAGGGGTCAAGAGTGTGTTGGTTAGAGGATAGAGCTAAACTGGTTTACAAATACTATGCCACATGAAATAAGTATAAAACATGTTTGCATTTATATGAAACTCTGAGACAGTTTTCCTCACCCATTAACACCTTAAAATAGCGTCAGGGCTTTTAAAATTGAGCTTGATGTAGTTTACAGTGTAAATATGCAAATATTTTGGCCACCTGACAAGAGTTGTGAAATGTCGGCTCTGTTTATAACGGCAGGGGCAAACTATCTTGATGCAGTCAGTTACGATATATGGAACATTTGGATTGGCCTCTGCTTTAGGCATGGTCTGACTGGCGGAGATGTTGTGCAATAGGTAAGATAGGATAGTTACCTTCTTTGCGCATGCCAACACGGAAGCATTTCTTCAGCCGGCAGTATTGGCACTGGTTGCGGTGATGCTGGTCTATCTGGCATTCTCGATTCGACCTGCACAACAGAACATTAAACATAGAACTTAGAATGTGTTATCATAACAAACTTAGAACATAGAATGTGTTATCATTCTCTCTCTCTCTCTCTCTCTCTCTCTCTCTCTCTCTCTCTCTCTCTCTCTCTCTCTCTCTCTCTCTCTCTCTCTCTCTCTCTCTCTCTCTCTCTCTCTCTCTCTCTCTCTCTCTCTCTCTCTCTCTCTCTCTCTCTCTCTCTCTCTCTCTCTCTCTCTCTCTCTCTCTCTCTCTCTCTCTCTCTCTCTCTCTCTCGCCTATTTAGCTTGCTCGAACCAGCTAAACTGCCACAATGGATATCAGAAATTGGCTTTGCCAAAGTATCCAAACAAAGCCAAAAGGAGGAGAACGTCCAACCATCGAGGCCGCCGCCAAGCCTAGCAGCGCTAATGCTGCCGAGCTCCAGCTAGCTCTGTCAAGGACGCTGCAACTCTTCTGAAAAAAGTATGAAACAATCTAGCTGGTTGGTTTTTGATCAAAATCTTGCTTTTAGCGTGCATGATTCTGTCCATGGTGCTGATAGAGCGCAGGGAGATTTCACGCCATTGAACCTGTCACTTCTTGGTTAATAGCATTTGAACTTTTATGTTTATTGTGTTATAGCGTGATATAAGCAGAATTCAATATAATTAAAATGCCAGAACCTAAATGACGCTCCTGGGCAGTAGCTACACATCGTTATGTTTCATCATAGAAATACATTCATTCTGGCCTCCCGAGTGGCGCTGCGGTCTAAGGAACTGCATCGCAGTGCTAGAGGCGTCACTACAGACCCGGGTTCGATCCCAGGATGTGTCGCAACCGGGAGACCCATGAGTGGGTGTACAATTGGCCCAGTATCATCCAGGTTAGGGGAGGGTTTGGCTGGCTGGGATGTCCATTGTGCTCTAGCGACTCCTTGTGGCGGGCAAGGCGCAGTGCACGCTGACTTGTGTTGTACAGCTGGCTTCCGGGTTAAGCTGGCAGGTGCGGTTTGGCGAGTCATGTTTTGGGGGACGCATGACTTGCCTCTCCAGAGCCCGTTGGGGAGTTGCATAGATGAGACAAGATCGCATTTGGGGAGAAAAAGGGAGTAAAATAAAAATAAATTAAAAAAAATATTCATTCTACTATGGTATTCTTGGTACACTATTTGTTTTCATGGTTGTAAATGGATGGCTGCATCTCACTGTAGTAGGCTGGAGGCTGCATCTCACTGTAGTAGACTGTAGACTGCATCTCACTGTAGTAGGCTGTAGGCTGCATCTCACTGTAGTAGGCTGCATATCACTGTAGTAGGCTGGAGGCTGCATCTCACTGTAGTAGACTGTAGACTGCATCTCACTGTAGTAGGCTGTAGGCTGCATCTCACTGTAGTAGGCTGCATATCACTGTAGTAGGCTGGAGGCTGCATCTCACTGTAGTAGACTGTAGACTGCATCTCACTGTAAAAGGCTGTAGGCTGCATCTCACTGTAGTAGGCTGGAGGATGCATCTCACTGTAGTAGACTGTAGACTGCATCTCACTGTAGTAGACTGTAGACTGCATCTCACTGTAGTAGGCTGTAGGCTGCATCTCACTGTAGTAGGCTGGAGGCTGCATCTCACTGTAGTAGACTGTAGACTGCATCTCACTGTAGTAGACTGTAGACTGCATCTCACTGTAGTAGGCTGTAGGCTGCATCTCACTGTAGTAGGATGGAGGCTGCATCTCACTGTAGTAGACTGTAGACTGCATCTCACTGTAGTAGGCTGTAGGCTGCATCTCACTGTAATAGGCTGCATATCACTGTAGTAGGCTGGAGGCTGCATCTCACTGTAGTAGACTGTAGACTGCATCTCACTGTAGTAGGCTGTAGGCTGCATCTCACTGTAGTAGGCTGCATCTCACTGTAGTAGGCTGGAGGCTGCATCACACTGTAGTAGACTGTAGACTGCATCTCACTGTAGTAGGCTGTAGACTGCATCTCACTGTAGTAGACTGTAGACTGCATCTCACTGTAGTAGACTGTAGGCTGCATCTCACTGTAGAAGACTGTAGACTGCATCTCACTGTAGTAGGCTGCATCTCACTGTAGTAGACTGCATCTCTCTGTAGTAGGCTGTAGACTGCATCTCACTGTAGTAGACTGCATCTCACTGTAGTAGGCTGCATCTCACTGTAGTAGGCTGTAGACTGCATCTCACTGTAGTAGACTGCATCTCACTGTAGTAGGCTGTAGGCTGCATCTCACTGTAGTAGACTGCATCTCACTGTAGTAGGCTGCATCTCACTGTAGTAGGCTGTAGACTGCATCTCACTGTAGTAGGCTGCATCTCACTGTAGTAGGCTGTAGGCTTTATCTCACTGTAGTAGGCTGCATATCACTGTAGTAGGCTGTAGACTGCATCTCACTGTAGTAGACTGCATCTCACTGTAATAGGCTGTAGACTGCATCTCACTGTAGTAGGCTGTAGGCTTTATCTCACTGTAGTAGGCTGCATCTCACTGTAATAGGCTGTAGACTGCATCTCACTGTAGTAGGCTGCATCTCACTGTAGTAGGCTGCATCTCACTGTAGTAGACTGGAGGCTGCATCTCACTGTAGTAGGCTGTAGACTGCATCTCACTGTAGTAGACTGTAGACCATCTCACTGTAGTAGGTTGTAGACTGCATCTCACTGTAGTAGGCTGTAGACTGTGTTTTGGTTATTTTGATCTCCATTCACCTTTTGTTTACTGAGTTGGACTACTGTTATTGTAACTAGCCTAAATACAGATTGTCATTATCGATCTGATATTTACTTTACTTACTACTTGGTACCACTGGTTTGTTCCGTTCGCTTTCATTCGTTAGCATTTGCAGTTGTGTCTGCATTGTTAGCCAAACTATTGTTAGCCAAGGCTACTACTTTCAGCATTTAGTTAGCATTATTTAGTTAGCATTATTTAGTTAGCATTATTTAGTTAGCATTGTTTAGTTAGCATTATTTAGTTAGCATTATTTAGGTAAGACAGCTGTGTGTACGGCTGCATTCACATATGCTGTTTGTAATAGGTGAATTATAGCCTATATTCATTGGCAAAACGGCCTTGCTTTGCCGTGTAAAACCATTGTACCATTGTGCTGAAACAGGGCAGTGGAGATGGGCTGGAGGTTTCGCGCCAACCTGTATCCTCAAAAGTCTCTTGGTTTACTGTCATATAGCGTGATATAAGCAGAATTCAATATCATTCCAACGCAAGAACCTAAATAAATGGTGCCCCCTCGACGATTTCAACTGCCCGGTTACTCACTTTATCCTGGCACGGAGAGCTGTCTAGGCACTGGGTCTGATAGCTGTCTAGGAACTGGGTCTGATAGCTGTGTAGGCACTGGGTCTGATAGCTGTCTAGGCACTGGGTCTGATAGCTGTCTAGGCACTGGGTCTGATAGCTGTCTAGGCACTGGGTCTGATAGCTGTCTAGGCACTGGGTCTGATAGCTGTCTAGGCACTGGGTCTGATAGCTGTCTAGGCACTGGGTCTGATAGCTGTCTAGGAACTGGGTCTGATAGCTGTCTAGGCACTGGGTCTGATAGCTGTCTAGGCACTGGGTCTGAAAGCTGTCTAGGCACTGGGTCTGATAGCTGTGTGGGCCTGTATAGATGTCTAGGTCTGTATAGATGTCTAGGCCTGTATAGATGTCTAGGTCTGTATAGATGTGTAGGCCAGTATAGATGTCTAGATGTGTAGGCCTGTATAGATGTGTAGGTCTGTATAGATGTCTAGGCCTGTATAGATGTCTAGGCCTGTATAGATGTCTAGGCCTGTATAGATGTGTAGGTCTGTATAGATGTGTAGGCCTGTATAGATGTCTAGATGTGTAGGCCTGTATAGCCATATAGCCTGTATACCCATATAGCCTGTATATATGTCTAGGCCTGTATAGCCTGTATAGCCATATAGCCTGTATAGATGTCTCGGCCTGTATAGCCGTATAGCCTCTATAATCTTGGTTACCCAGAAGTACAATTTTCTTGACAAAGTTTGTCCTTTCATATTTTACTTCTGGGGGGGAATGTCCTGTATGATTCAAAATGTAGGAAACAGATTAAGAGCATTTGAACTACTGTGTAGTAAACTGTACAGTAACAGGTCAATGGACAGAGAGAAGGGAAAGTTAACCATAGGAACGTTATCATTTGGGTCATTTGTAAAATGGCGGTATTCAATCAGAACTGGATAACAAGTAAGAGCGTAAATCTTCCCATGCAGCATTTTTGAGACAATGTGCAGTTGAGCTTATTTTCCCTTCACACTGTAAACATAAAGTAAATGCTGTAAACATAAAGTAAACATAGTGTTAACATAGTGTAAACACTGTAAACAGAGTAAACATAGAGTAAACCTAGAGTGAACGCTGTAAACATAGTGTAAACACTGTAAACAGAGTAAACATAGAGAAAATGCTGTAAACATAGTGTAAACGCTGTAAACATAGTAAACACTGTAAACATTGTGTAAACACTGTAAACATAGCATAAACACTGGAAACAGAGTAAACATAGTGTAAACACGGTAACCATAGAGTAAACACTCTAAACACTATAAACATAGAGTAAACATAGTGTAAACATAGAGTAAACATAGTGTAAATGCTGTAAACATAGTGTAAACACTGTAAACATAGAGTCAACCTAGAGTAAACAGAGTAAACGCTGTAAACATAGTGTAAAAACTGTACACATTGTGTAAACACTGTAAACATAGCATAAACACTGTAAACAGAGTAAACAAAGTGTAAACACTGTAAAAATAGTGTAAACGCTGTAAACATAGTGTAAACACTGTAAACATAGTGTAAACACTGTAAACATAGAGTGAACATAGTGTAAACGCTGTCAACACAGTGTCAACACAGTCAACATAGTGTAAACATTGTCAACATAGTGCCAACACTGTCAACATTGTGTAAACATAGTGTCAACACTATCAACATAGTGTAAACACTGTCAACATAGTGTCAACACTGTAAACATAGTGTCAACACTGTCAACATAGTGTCAACACTGTCAACATAGTGTCAACACTGTCAATATAGTGTCAACACAGTGTAAACATTGTCAACATAGTGTAAACACTGTCAACATAGTGTAAACACTGTCAACATAGTGTAAACACTGTCAACATAGTGTCAACACTGTCAACATAGTGTAAACACTGTCAACATAGTGTAAACACTGTCAACATAGTGTCAGTACTGTCAACATAGTGTCAACATTGTCAACATGGTGTAATCACTGTCAACATAGTGTAAACACTGTCAACATAGTGTAAACACTGTCAACATAGTGTAAACACTGTCAACACAGTGTCAACACTGTCGATATAGTGTCAACAGTGTCAACACTGTCAATATAGTGTCAACACTGTCAACATAGTGTCAACACTGTCAACAAAGTGTCAAAACTGTCAACATAGTGTAAACACTGTCAACATAGTGTCAACACTATCAACATAGTGTCAACACTGTCAACATAGTGTCAACACTGTCAACATAGTGTCAACACTGTCAACATAATGTCAACACAGTCAACACAGTGTCAACACTGTCAACACAGTGTCAACACAGTGTAAACACTGTCAACATAGTGTCAACACAGTGTCAACACTGTCAACACAGTGTAAACACTGTCAACATAGTGTAAACACTGCCAACCTAGTGTCAACACTGTCAACATAGTGTCAACACTGTCAACATAGTGTCAACAGTGTCAACACAGTGTCAACACTGTCAATAGTGTCAACAGTGTCAACACAGTGTCAACACGGTCAATATAGTGTCAACACTGCAACCACCAGCTCCATGAATCTAAACATGCATTCTTACATCACAGGACCAATATTTGTTTATCCCTGACAGCACTGAAACCTGTTTGGCAGCTTTTTTATTTAATATAGCCCTTAGATAGTAAACAATAAACAAAGGGTCATATTCCTCAGGAGTGTGATGTGGTAGTGCAGTCAATATATTATGGACTATAAACTAGGTGGGAGTGGGAAAGGCACATTTGTATGGTTCTGATAAAAAAAAAATATGTATATTGCCATGTGTATATTATACACCTGAAAATCTAAAACATAAACCTGAGTTAAAGCTGCAACACAGCCTAACCCAGAGTGGAATCCCCTAAGGGAAATATGATCTAACAAGTTACAGGTTCTATATTTATGCTGTACATATGATTTATACAAAGGGTGTGTCTAATCCTGAATGCTGATTGGTTAAAACCCACATTCCAGCCAGTGTCTATTCCACAAGTTACCACAGGCTAAATCTATGACGTTAAAATGCCTATTTACTCTGTCCCATCTGACTGTGCAATCCACTGTCTCTTCAGCCCAGCCAGGCAATTTATAAACTCGATGTCCACTATATAAAGCATCTAGACATGATTTATTTTAGACTAACATTTAGTTATCAACAGTGTAAACCTTGCTGTCTGTCTCTCCGATATTTGCAACATTGTTTCAATATTCAAATTCGATTTCCAGCTGCCCCATAGTAATGAACGTGTCGGGACTCGGGACAAGACAGATAGGCATGCAACGTTTCTCCGCCAGTCAACATCATGAATCAGCTGGCATAATCTTTATGGATATATACGAAGAAATGTAAATGGAAAAAAGTGCAGCTAGTTTGCAGTCTTTCCAGCTTCAGTTTGAAGTGACTGTGTTAGCTGTGTTGTTGGCCAGCTCCTCTGAACAACAGTGTCCTGACGAGAAAGCACTTTTATTTTTATGCCAGGTGAAATTGCGCCTCATTAGCTCATTGCTATGGATGTATCCAAATAAATGTCACTAGAAAACAGCGTAAACAAATGCAAATGTTGCTACTTTTCTGTTATTCTAGCTGCTTTTTATATGTGACTGTAAATTAGCTGTAGATGGCTAGCTAGCAAGCAAGAGATAAGAATGTTGCCAGCCAGTAAGGAAATGTAAACATTTAGAACGAATGACTTGGTCGCGTCCATAGATCCAGAACAAAAATACTGAACAACTGAGTCGCATCTCTAACCAACGACCAGCCGGCTTGGGTAGCAACCCTAGATTTGTGTCGGGACTATATCTTGTGGAAGGATGAAATAGTATGAATAAATGCTAAAAATCTATTTTTTATTGAAAATATGTCAATCATTATTTGAATATGTTGGTAACCCGTTGTATAAAGGTGATAATGCCCTCATAGCCGGTGTTTGGAGGATATATTGGAACGGTTTGCAGCACCCGTGCCAATATGTCCTCCAAACACCGGCTTCGAGGGCATTTTCACTTAAATGAACACCATGAACAGAATATGAATTTTTGAGATCCAAGTACACAGTAACTTTTGACATTAACTTACGTGTTTCTTGTACTTTTTCTAAACATTATTTTTGTAATTATTATGTTATTGTTTTGCACGTGCACATATTTTCTTATGAATATACAGAGAGGCTGCACCCACCTGCAGAGACGCCGGAAAACGTGTGGCGAGACAAAATTTGCACCAGTACTTTTCAATCTGACCACACCACTTTCAAAGCAGCAGCCCTTTTCAGCGCATTTTCACAGTTCTACATTTACCTGCCATGTCGCAGTCTACCACTGAAACAATTGAAGACTAAAATGCAGAAAAATTGTGGCACTGGGCGCCATTTAAAAAAATATATGAGCATGGCCTTGTATTTGTATTCATTATGGATCCCCATTAGTTCGTGCCAAGGCAGCAGCTACTCTTCCTGGGGTTTATTATGGATCCCCATTAGTTCCTGCCAAGGCAGCAGCTACTCTTCCTGAGGTTTATTATGGATCCCCATTAGTTCCTGCCAAGGCAGCAGCTACTCTTCCTGGGGTTTATTATGGATCCCCATTAGTTCGTGCCAAGGCAGCAGCTACTCTTCCTGGGGTTTATTAAGGATCCCCATTAGTTCCTGCCAAGGCAGCAGCTACTCTTCCTGGGGTTTATTATGGATCCCCATTAGTTCCTGCCAAGGCAGCAGCTACTCTTCCTGGGGTTTATTATGGATCCCCATTAGTTCCTGCCAAGGCAGCAGCTACTCTTCCTGAGGTTTATTATGGATCCCCATTAGTTCGTGCCAAGGCAGCAGCTACTCTTCCTGGGGTTTATTATGGATCCCCATTAGTTCCTGCCAAGGCAGCAGCTACTCTTCCTGGGGTTTATTATGGATCCCCATTAGTTCGTGCCAAGGCAGCAGCTACTCTTCCTGGGGTTTATTAAGGATCCCCATTAGTTCGTGCCAAGGCAGCAGCTACTCTTCCTGGGGTTTATTATGGATCCCCATTAGTTCCTGCCAAGGCAGCAGCTACTCTTCCTGGGGTTTATTATGGATCCCCATTAGTTCCTGCCAAGGCAGCAGCTACTCTTCCTGGGGTTTATTATGGATCCCCATTAGTTCCTGCCAAGGCAGCAGCTACTCTTCCTGGGGTTTATTATGGATCCCCATTAGTTCCTGCCAAGGCAGCAGCTACTCTTCCTGGGGTTTATTAAGGATCCCCATTAGTTCCTGCCAAGGCAGCAGCTACTCTTCCTGGGGTTTATTATGGATCCCCATTAGTTCCTGCCAAGGCAGCAGCTACTCTTCCTGGGGTTTATTATGGATCCCCATTAGTTCCTGCCAAGGCAGCAGCTACTCTTCCTGGGGTTTATTATGGATCCCCATTAGTTCCTGCCAAGGCAGCAGCTACTCTTCCTGGGGTTTATCATGGATCTCCATTAGTTCCTGCCAAGGCAGCAGCTACTTTTCCTGGGGTTTATTAAGGATCCCCATTAGTTCCTGCCAAGGCAGCAGCTACTGTTCCTGGTGTTTATTAAGGATCCCCATTAGTTCCTGCCAAGGCAGCAGCTACTCTTCCTGGGGTTCAGCAACATTAAAATAGTTATACAACTTTAAAAACATTACAACACATTCATAATATATTTCACAACACACTGTGTGCCCTCAGGCCCCTACTCCAATAACACATTCTACTGTTTGCATCAGTTACCAGATGTGGGATAGAGTTCCATGTAGTCATAGTCTGTTCTGGACTTGGGGACTGTGAAGAGACCTCTGGGGACATGTCTTGTAGGGTATGCATGGGTGTCTGAGCTGTGTGCTAGTTGTTTAAACAGACAGCTCAGTGCTTTCAACATGTCATGTTCAACCTCTCATAAATACAAGTAGTGATGAAGTCAATTTCAGCCAGGAGAGATGGACATGCATATTATTAATGTTTGCTCTCTGTGTACATCCAAGGGCCAGCCATGCTGCCCTGTTCTGAGCAAATTGCAATTTCCCTAAGTCCCTCTTTCTAGCACCTGACCACACGACTGAACAGTAGTCCAGGTGCGACAAAACTAGAGCCTGTAAGACCTGCCTTGTTGACAGTGCTGTTTAGAAGGTAGAGTAGCTCTTTATTATGAACAGACTTCTCCCCATCTTACTACTGTTGTATCAATATGTTTTGACCATGACAGTTTACAATCCAGGGTTACTCCAAGCAGTTTAGTCACCTCAACTTGCTCAATTTCCACATTATTTATTACAAAATTTAGTTGAGGTTTAGGGTTTAGTGATTGATTTGTCTTAAATACAATGCTTTTAGTTTTGGAAATATTTAGGACTAACTTATTTCTTGCCACCCATTCGGAAACTAACTGCAGCTCTTTGTTAAGTGTTTCAGTCATTTCAGTTGCTGTAGTAGCTGATGTGTTTAGTGTTGAGTTATCCGCATACATAGAGACACTGTATTTACTCAAAGCCAGTGGCATGTCGTTAGTAAACATTGAAGAAAGTAAGGGGCCTAGACAGTTGCCTTGTGGAATTCCTGATTCTACCTGGATTCTGTTGGAGAGGCCTCCATTAAAGAACACCCTCTGTGTTCTGTTAGACAGGTAACTCTTTTTCCACAATATAGCAGGAGGTGTAAAGCCGTAATACATCGTTTTTTTTCCAGCAGCAGACTATGATCGATAATGTCTAAAGCTGCACTGAAGTCTAACCAAACAGTTCCAACAATCTTTTTATCATACATTTCTCTCAGCCAATCATCAGTCATTTGTGTAAGTGCTGTGCTTGTTGAATGTCCTTCTCTAGAAGCATGCTGAAAGTCTGTTGTCAATTTGTTTACTGTAAAATAGCATTGGTATCTGGTCAAACACAATTTTTTCCAAAACTTTACTACGGGTTGGTAACAGGCTTATTGGTCGGCTATTTGAGCCAGTAAAGGAGGCTTTACTACTCTAAGGTATCGGAATTACTTCTGCTTCCCTCCAGGCCTGAGGGCACACACTTTCTAGTACGCTTAAATTGGAGATATGGCAAATAGGAGAGGCAATATCGTCCTCTATTATCCTCAGTAATCTTTCATCCAAGTTGTCAGATCCTGTTGGCTTGTCATTGTTGATAGACAACAATATTTTTTTTCACCTCTTCCGGACTCACTTTACGGAATTCAAACCTTCAATTTTTGTCTATTAATAATTTGGTCATATATACTTGGATGTGTCACACAAGCTCAAAGATCGGACCCGCCGAGTGCTGAAGCGTAAATGTTGTCTGGTGCTCGGATACAACATGTTCCAAACTGCCTCTGGAAGCAACGTCAACACATGAACTGTTCGTCGGGAGCTTCATGAAATGGGTTTCCATGGCCGAGCAGCCGCACAAAAGCCTAAGATCACCATGCGCAATGCCAAGCGTCAGCTGGAGTGGTGTAAAGCTCGCCGCCACTGGACTCTGGAGCAGTGGAAATCCGTTCTCTGGAGTGATGAGTCATTCTTTACCATCTGGCAGTCCGACGGACGAATCTGGGTTTGGCGGATGCCAGGAGAATGCTACCTGACCAAATGCATAATGCCAATTGTTAAATTTGGTGGAGGAAGAATAATGGTCTGGGGCTGTTTTCATGGTTCGGCCCCTTAGTTCCAGTGAAGGGAAATCTTAACGCTACAGCATACAATGACATTCTAGACAATTCTATGCTTCCAATTTTGCTCTTTCCTGTTTCAGCATGATAATGCCCCCGTGCACAAAGCAAGAAATGGTTTGTCGAGATTGGTGTGCAAGAACTTGACTGGCCTGCACAGAACCCTGACCTCAACCCCATCGAACACCTTTGGGATGAATTGGAACGCCGACTGCGAGCCAGGCCTAATCGCCCAACGCCAGTACCCGACCTCACTAATGCTCTTGTGGCTGAATGGAAGCAAGTTCATTCAGTTTCTAGTGGAAAGCCTTCCCAGAAGAGTGGAGGCTGTTATAGCAGCAAAGGGGGGAGACCAACTCCATAATAATGTCCATGATTTTGGAATGAAATGTTTCACGAGCAGGTGTCCACATACTTTTGGTCATGTAGTGTATCTCTCGCTCTCTCTCTCTCTGCTGCTTCTCCTTCATTTGTAAATAAATGTATTTGTTCAAAGCTGTTCAACTATTGTTTTTCTCTCTCTTTGAGTCAACTACTCACCACATTTTATACAATGCAGTGCTAGCTAGCTGTAGCTTATGCTTTCAGTATTAGATTCATTTTCTGATGCTCTGATTGGATGGACAACATGTCAGTTCATGCTGCAAGAGTTCTGATAGGTTGGAGGACGTCCTCTGGAAAATGTAATAATTACTCAATAAGTCTATGGAAGGGGGTGAGAACCATGAGCCTCCTAGGTTTTGTATTGAAGTCAATGTACCCAGAGGAGGATGGAAAATAGCTGTTCTCTGGCTACACCATTGTGCTACCCAGTGGTGTAAAGTACTTAAGTAAAATACTTCAAAGTACTACTTAAGTAGTTTTTTGCGGTATCTGTACTCTACTTTACTATTTATATCTTTGACAACTTTTACTTTTACTTCACTACATTCCTAAAGAAAAGTATGTACTTTTTACTCCTTACATTTTCCCCTGACACCCAAAAGTACAAAAGTTGCATTTCGAATGTTAAGCAGGATGTCAAATTCACACACTTATCAAGAGAACACGTGGTCATCCCTTCTGCCTCTGATATGGCGGACTCACTAAACAGAGAACATCCCTGGTTATCCCTACTGCCTCTGATATGGCGGGCTCACTAAACAGAGAACATCCCTGGTTATCCCTACTGCCTCTGATATGGCGGACTCACTAAACACAAATGCTTAATTTGTAAATGATGTCTGAGTGTCGGAGTGTGTCCCTGGCTATCCATTCATTTTAAAAACAATAAAGTGGTGCCATCGGTAAGTGATTTATACTTTTGCTTTTAATACTTAAGTATATTTTTTGCAATTTATTTACTTTTGATATTGAAGTATACTTAGAACCAAATACTCTTAGACTTTTACTCAAGTAGTATTTTACTGGGTGACTTCAACTTTAGCTTGAATCACTTTCTTTATTATGGTATCTATACTTTTACTCAAGTATCACAATTTAGTACTTTTTCCACTCATGGTGCTGCCCTACAAAATGCTGTTGAGACTACTGTAGACCTTCATTGAAAAACAGTGTCTTTTAATCAGTTATTTGGTGACGTGAATATATTTAGTATAGTTGTATCTAAAAAGGAAACCTTTTTTTACGTTTCACTATTTTTATTATAATGAAATTCACTGAGTAGCATGGTCCACCTCTTCCTTCTCTGACGAGCAGCCACTGCTGAGCAATATGATTGGCTATTCATTCAAGCACCACTTCGCTCTTGCGTATCACAATTTCTCGAGCACTGAGCAGTACGCTACGTAAATTGATAGCTACGTTTACACAGCAAAGGTGAGCTGTCCTTAGCAAAAAGAAGTGCCCGTCAATCTACTCGCCGAATTTATTTCATTTAGGCAAAGTGATTTACAAAAGTAAACATTCAATAGTGAACATACCAACAATGTGGTGGCTACTGTTGAAAGCACAATAAAAATCACTGTAGCGTTGATCTTGACAAGCCTACTGTTGACAGGTCAGTATCTCTTTTGGTACGCCATTGTCTTAAAGGGGCAGCATCCTATTTTAAAATGTAAAACAAAACAAAAAACGTCTCGAAAAGGCATACTTTAGAAACAAACATGAATGTGATTAATTAATACCATGACATTCTAAAGAATAGAATAATGACTTGCATTGCTAAATTATATGAATCAGCTTTTTATCACAATAGCCAAATGTAGCCTATTAATATCTGAATATAGAGAGGAAGCATGCCAATCTATAGGCCCTGCATGACCCCAATCCGTTTAAAAAATACACCATGTCCCCACCAGTAGAAATTCTGTTCGGGCTAGCAGATTTTTATCCAGCTGGCCCAGTTGGGTTAAGTTTGAACCCTGTCATAGCCTACGAATAGGACCCAGAGTTTTACACAAACAGGTCATGAGATCAAGAAAAACTCCAGGCCCCAGAAAAGACGTGCACAAATTTAGCCATAGCACTTTTGATCCAGTGGTGCCACCTCTGCCTACCTGCAGGAGTAGTTGAGGTTCCTTCTGATGCTCCTCTTGAAGAAGCTCTTACAGCCCTCGCAGGTGAATACCCCGTAGTGTTTCCCACTGGACTTGTCCCCACACACCACGCAGTCCACCACGCACGCCTTGTCTTCGTCTCCCACTTCCACATCACTCCCGGCCTGGGGCGAGCCCTCCTCATCTCCACGCAGGTAAGCCTTCTCCCCACCCAGTCCGTTGGTCTCCCGGTTAGGATTGCCCCATCCCCCGCTCACCATGGCCATATCTGAGCTAAACGGCCGACACACACACTCCCTCTTACACACGCCTGTCCACCCACCGAGTGCTCTCCTCTTTTCTCTGAAAATCTTCAGCTATAACACTTTAGTTTCTAATCATACTAAATACGTTTTTGAGTTCACTTCCAGGAAAAGTAATAGAGTTGACCTCTTTCCCCTTCTGTCTCTGTGAAATGACCCGGAGGTCCCTCTCACTGCTCTACTTCTCTACTGTCGCTCTCCTTTTCTTCTCCTTCTCTCCCCTGTCTTTCCTGTGACCCAAGTCAATGACTCCTCCTAAAAGTTCTGACACAACGAGCGGTTCAGAGTTCAGGAGGGGGAAAAGGGTGCAGCCTGCCCTTTCACAGAAAACAATACATTACACTTAGAGGCTTAGGCTCTCTCCCTATCTCTCCCTCCCCCTCTTTCTCTCTCTCTCTCTCTCTCTTTCTCTCCCTCTATCCCTCTTTCTCTCTCTTTCTCTCTGTCTCTCCCTCTATCCCTCTCTTTCTCTCTCTCTCTCTCTCTCTCTCTCTCTCTCTCTCTCTCTCTCTATCCCTCTCTCTCTCTCTCTCTCTCTCTCTCTCTCTCTCTATCCCTCTCTCTCTCTGTCCCTCCCAGAGGGAAAAAAAAACACCTCTTCCGTAGGATTACTTTACTACTTACGAACTAGTCAGACCAGTTCTGGGCTGTGTAGAAAGTGCCATCTATCTATCTAACAGGCAGAAGCACAATTTTAGCTCAGCAGTTAGAAAACACAGAACTCATTTCTGTCAAGAATTTCAGATACAAGCAGAGATTCAGAGAATGCTAGAAATGGATTGCTGTCATTCAACCCCCATTAGAAGGTTGAGTTACTTTGTCTTTGGTCTGTTGCTAGTAGTCTATGTTTGGTTCACAGTTTACACATGCTCACACCCTCACAAACTTGTATAAACAGCACTTTTGGTTTCACTAGCTTGGCAGAACTATCCTATCTCCCCAGACAGCCAATACTCAAAGACAATATATGAATACAGAGAACAACCAGACTGAATCTACAGGCAGACTGAATCTACAGGCAGGCTGAATCTACAGGCAGGCTGAATCTACAGGCAGACTGAATCTACAGGCAGACTGAATCTACAGGCAGACTGAATCTACAGGCAGGCTGAATCTACAGGCAGGCTGAATCTACAGGCAGACTGAATCTACAGGCAGACTGAATCTACAGGCAGACTGAATCTAATACAGACTGAATCTAATGCAGACTGAATCTATAGACAGACTGAATCTACAGGCAGGCTGAATCTACAGGCAGACTGAATCTACAGGCAGACTGAATCTATTGGCAGACTGAATCTACAGGCAGACTGAATCTAACGCAAACTGAATCTATAGGCAGACTGAATCTATAGACAGACTGAATCTATAGACAGACTGAATCTATAGACAGACTGAATCTAATGCAGACTGAATCTATAGGCAGACTGAATCTATAGACAGACTGAATCTAACGCAGACTGAATCGATAGGCAGACTGAATCTATAGACAGACTAAATCTAACGCAAACTGAATCTATAGGCAGACTGAATCTATAGACAGACTGAATCTATAGACAGACTGAATCTATAGGCAGACTAAATCTAATGCAGACTGAATCTATAGGCAGACTGAATCTATAGACAGACTGACTCTATAGACAGACTGAATCTATAGACAGACTGAATCTAATGCAGACTGAATCTATAGGCAGACTGAATCTATAGACAGACTGAATCTAACGCAGACTGAATCTATAGGCAGACTGAATCTATAGGCAGACTGAATCTATAGGCAGACTGAGTCGAATGCAGACTAAATCTATAGGCAGACTGAATCTATAGGCAGACTGAATCTAACGCAGACTGAATATATAGGCAGACTGAATCTATAGGCAGACTGAATCTATAGGCAGACTGAGTCGAATGCAGACTGAATCTATAGGCAGACTGAATCTATAGGCAGACTGAATCTATAGACAGATTGAATCTAACGCAGACTGATTCTATAGGCAGACTGAATCTATAGGCTTGCTATTTAAAACACATAAATGATAAACAGCTCCTTCTGGTCCTGCTAGTCTGGGAAAGTTCAAAGTGCAGTGATGTCCCCTTGCTCTGTCTGTTGTGAAGCAGCATCTGTTTCTTGTTCCTCTCTTGCTCCCATATATCTGTGGCTTCAATAGTTCAAACCACCAGAAACAAACGCAGTGAAAACACAGTTGAGAAAGGGAGGAAAATACTCTCTACTATCCCTTAAACAGAATGCAAGTTCCTCCTAGCAAGTCTCCCCTCTTCTCTCTCTTTTTCTGTCTCTGTCTCTTGTTTTGTCAGTGCTTGTCCATCCAGTAGTAACGACTTGAGGCCTAAGTCTCTCTGCATTCCCTTAAGCACAGTCACAATCTCCTTTTTCCTCCTCTCCTCCGGCCCCGGCTTGAATAAATTAGGCAAACCAGCGGAGGAAAAACACGGTCACAGACGATAGCCAAAGCTAGCTGCTGAGGTGTAGCACAGTCTTAACAGCCTCTTCTGCTGGTCTTCTCTGTCTCTCCCTCTCCCTCTCTCTCTCTGTCTCTCTCTCCCTCTCTCTCTCTCCCTCCCTCCTTTCGCCCAGTGAGTGAGTATTGGAGCATGTGTCTGTGTGCTCAAGCCCTCTGGTTGCCATGGCACTCATTGCCTTATAAGGCCATTGGAGTCAAAGAGCAGAGAGTGGGCTGTAGAGGGAGCTACACTGGAGGGCTCTCTCTCTCTCTCTCTCTCTCTCTCCTCTCTCTCTCGCTCTCTCGCTCTCTCTCTCGCTCTCTCTCTTTCTCTCGCTCTCTCTCTCTCGCTCTTTCTCTCTCTCTCCCTCTCTCTCTCCCTCTCTCTCTCTCTCTCGCTCTCTCGCTCTTGCTCGCTCTCTCTCGCTCTCGCTCTCTCTCGCTCTCGCTCTCTCGCTCTCTCTCTCTCACTCTACACACACACACATACACTCACACACACACACACACACAGAAAGAATGCGGCTCCCTGCTCGCCCCCTTCTCTAACTAAGCCCTGACCCCAGGATGCCTCCCAGCACTAGGGGAGTTAACCCCGACAGTGCCAGCAGACGAAAGGGGGCCGCTGGCCAGCACACCAGGCACCAGGCGCATGGCAGGGCTTTTTTTTACTCCAGTTTCATGTTCTTCTCTCCAATCCGCCCGGCTGACTTCCTCTGACTTTGTTGACCCCATAATAACGAGGAAGAGGTTTGTTGTTATGGAGGAACTTGGATAAAGGTCACACAGGCTATTCTGCAATCTTTGACAGACTTACTTTGACACTGTCTGGGTTGGTGTCTTGTAGGCAGGATATTTAAATTAAAAGGAATGCAAAGAAAGTGTTCATTGATTTAGTACATATTTATACACTGAGTGGACAAAACATTAGGAACACCTGCTCTTTCCGTGATATAGACTGATCAGGTGAAAGCTAGGATCCCTTATTTAATTCACTTGTTAAATCCACTACAATCAGTGTATCTGAAAGGGGAGGAGACATGTTAAATAAGGATGTTTAAGTCTTGAGACAATTGAGACATGGATTGTGTATGTGTGCCGTTCAGAGGGTGAATGGGGCAAGAAAGACAAAACAATGAAGTGTCTTTGAACAGGGTATAGGTAGTAGGTGCTAGGAGTCAAGAACTGCAACACTGCTGGGTTGTTCACGCTCAACAGTTTCCTGTGTGTATCAAGAATGGTCCACCACCAAAAGGACATCCAGCCAACTTGACACAACTGTGGGAATCATTGGAGTCAACATGGGCCAACGTCCCTGTGGAACCCTTTCAACACCTTGTAGAGTCCATGCCCTGATGAATTGAGGCTGTTCTGTGAGGAAAGGGGGGTTTGCAACTCAATATTAGGAGGGTGTTCCTAATCCTTTGTACACTCAGTACGTTATATTATATAATATGGTAAGGCTCAATAGTGTCCACGTTGTCTTACCGGTAGTTAACTTTCCTTCCTAATCTAGCAACTGTGGTTCAGAAATGTGTGTGTGCGTGTGCACGTGTGCGAGTGAGTGTGTGTGTGTGTGTGTGTTTGTGTGTGTGTGCATGGCATGCCAACAGCATTGTCCTTTGAAGGTCTCCTGGAAAAGAGAGGAGACAATAAACAGAGGGACCCTGCAGCCAAGGAGTCAGATAACAGCCTAACAACCTGCATGTCACAGAGGCAGAGGAGCAGAGAGGAGCAGAGAGGAGCAGAGTGGAGCAGAGAGGAGCAGAGTATAACAGAGAGGAGCAAAGAGGAGCAGAGAGGAGCAGAGTGGAGCAGAGAGGAGCAGAGTAGAGAGGAGCAGAGTAGAACAGAGAGGAGCAGAGAGGAGCAGAGTAGAACAGAGAGGAGCAGAGTAGAACAGAGAGGAGCAGAGTAGAACAGAGAGGAGCAGAGTAGAACAGAGTAGAACAGAGAGGAGCAGAGTAGAACAGAGAGGAGCAGAGTAGAACAGAGAGGAGCAGAGAGGAGCAGAGTAGAACAGAGTAGAACAGAGAGGAGCAGAGTAGAACAGAGAGGAGCAGAGAGGAGCAGAGTTGAACAGAGAGGAGCAGAGTTGAACAGAGAGGAGCAGAGTTGAACAGAGAGGAGCAGAGAGGAGCAGAGTAGAACAGAGAGGAGCAGAGAGGAGCAGAGTAGAACAGAGAGGAGCAGAGTAGAACAAAGAGGAGCAGAGTAGAACAGAGTGGAGCAGAGTAGAGCAGAGAGGAGCAGAGTAGAACAGAGAGGAGCAGAGAGGAGCAGAGTAGAACAGAGTGGAGCAGAGTAGAACAGAGAGGAGCAGAGTAGAACAGAGAGGAGCAGAGTAGAACAGAGTGGAGCAGAGTAGAACAGAGAGGAGCAGAGTAGAACTTGGCTGCATCTCAGTGCTAGGTGCGCCACTACAGACACCCTGGTTCAAATCCAGGCTGTATCACAACCGGCCGTGATTGAGAGTCCAATAGGGCGACGCAAAATTGGCCCAGCGCCGTTCGGGTTTGGCCGGTGAAGGCCATCATTGTAAATAAAATTACTTCTTAACTGACTTGCCTGGATAAAAAAAATGTAAGAGCAGAACGGAGAGGAGCAAAGTAGAGCAGAGATGAGTTGAACAGAGATGAGCAGAGATGAGTTGAGCAGAGATGAGTTGAGCAGAGATGAGTAGAGCAGAGATGAGTTGAACAGAGATGAGCAGAGATGAGATGAGCAGAGATGAGTTGAGCAGAGATGAGTAGAGTAGAGATGAGTAGAGTAGAGATGAGTAGAGCAGAGATGAGATGAGTAGAGCAGAGTAGAGCAGAGTAGAGATGAGTAGAGCAAAGTAGAGCAGAGTAGAGATGAGCAGAGTAGAGATGAGTAGAGCAAAGTAGAGATGCGTAGAACAGAGAGGAGTAGAGGTTAGTTGAGTAGAGATTAGTTGAGTAGAGATTAGTTGAGTAGAGATGAGTAGAGCAGAGATGAGTAGAGCCGAGATGAGTAGAGCCGAGATGAGTAGAGCAGAGATGAGTAGAGCAGAGATGAGTAGAGCAGAGATGAGTAGATCAGAGATGAGTAGAACAGAGTAGAGATGAGTAGAGCAGAGTAGAGATGAGTAGAGCAGAGATGAGTAGAGTTGAGATGATTAGAGCAAAGATGAGTAGAGATGAATAGAGCAGAGATGAGTACAGTAGAGTCGAGATGAGTAGAGCAGAGATGAGTAGAGCAGAGATGAGTAGAGCAGAGATGAGTAGATCAGAGATGAGTAGAACAGAGTAGAGATGAGTAGAGTAGAGCAGAGATGAGTAGAGTTGAGATGAGTAGAGTTGAGATGATTAGAGCAAAGATGAGTAGAGATGAGTATAGTAGAGATGAGTAGAGGAGAGATGAGTAGAGCAGAGATGAGTAGAGCAGAGTAGAGTTGAGTAGAGATAAGTAGAACAGAGAGGAGTAGAGATGAGTAGAGCAGAGATGAGTAGAGCAGAGCAGAGATGAGTAGAGCAGAGATGAGTAGAGCAGAGATGAGTAGAGCAGAGATGAGTAGAGTCGAGATGAGTAGAGTCGAGATGAGTAGAGAAGAGATGAGTAGAGCAGAGTAGAGATGAGTAGAGATAAGTAGAACAGAGAGGAGTAGAGATGAGTAGAGCAGAGATGAGTAGAGCAGAGATGAGTAGAGCAGAGCAGAGATGAGTAGAGCAGAGATGAGTAGAGTCGAGATGAGTAGAGAAGAGATGAGTAGAGCAGAGTAGAGATGAGATGAGTAGAGAAGAGATGAGTAGAGCAGAGTAGAGATGAGATGAGTAGAGTCGAGATGAGTAGAGCAGAGATGAGTAGAGCAGAGATGAGTAGAGTCGAGATGAGTAGAGAAGAGATGAGTAGAGCAGAGTAGAGATGAGATGAGTAGAGCAGAGTAGAGATGAGATGAGTAGAGAAGAGATGAGTAGAGCAGAGATGAGTAGAGCAGAGTAGAGATGAGTAGAGTAGAGCAGAGATGAGTAGAGTAGAGATGAGTAGAGCAGAGTAGAGATGAGTAGAGCAGAGATGAGTAGAGTTGAGATGAGTAGAGAAGAGATGAGTAGAGCAGAGTAGAGATGAGATGAGTAGAGTCGAGATGAGTAGAGCAGAGATGAGTAGAGCAGAGATGAGTAGAGTTGAGATGATTAGAGCAAAGATGAGTAGAGATGAGTAGAGCAGAGTTGAGTAGAGCAGAGTCGAGATGAGTCAGTAGAGATGAGTAGAGCAGAGCAGAGATGAGATGAGCAGAGATGAGTAGAGATGAGTCAGTAGAGATGAGTAGAGCAGAGCAGAGATGAGTAGAGCAGAGATGAGTAGAGAAGAGATGAGTAGAGCAGAGATGAGTAGAGATGAGCAGAGTAGAGATGAGCAGAGATGAGTAGAGTAGAGATGAGTAGAGATGAGCAGAGTAGAGATGAGTAGAGCAGAGATGAGTAGAGTAGAGATGAGTAGAGATGAGCAGAGTAGAGATGAGTAGAGCAGAGATGAGTAGAGATGAGTAGAGCAGAGTAGAGTAGAGATAAGTAGAGCAGAGATGAGATGAGTAGAGCAGAGTAGAGATCAGTAGAGCAGAGATCAGTAGAGCAGAGATCAGTAGAGCAGAGAGGAGTAGAGCAGAGATGAGTAGAGCAGAGATGAGTAGAGCAGAGATGAGTAGAGCAGAGATGAGATGAGTAGAGATGAGATGAGTAGAGTAGAGATGAGTAGAGCAGAGATTAGATGAGTAGAGGTGAGTAGAGCAGAGTAGAGCAGGGATGAGTAGCGCAGAGATGAGCAGAGTAGAGCAGAGAGGAGTAGATCAGAGTAGAGTAGAGATGAGTAGAGCAGAGTAGAGAGGAGTAGAGCAGAGCAGAGAGGAGTAGAGTAGAGCAGAGAGGAGTAGAGCAGAGAGGAGTAGAGCAGAGCAGAGAGGAGTAGAGCAGAGAGGAGTAGAGTAGAGCAGAGAGGAGTAGAGCAGAGAGGAGTAGAGCAGAGCAGAGAGGAGTAGAGCAGAGAGGAGTAGAGCAGAGAGGAGTAGAGCAGAGCAGAGAGGAGTAGGGTGACTGTCTGAGGGTGGAGTATGAAGTTGTGTATTGACCACTTTTTGCAAGAGAATGTGTGCATTTGCTTGTGTGTGTGTGTTCATGTGTGCGATTCTCTGTGTGTGTCCCTTGCTCTTTGAACTGCAGGTCAGGAATGCATCTGTTCTCTGCATGGAGTCTGCTGAGTTAGGGTCTGTACATTCTCAACACATCCAGAAGCCCATAGCAGAGTAGAACAGAGAGGAGCAGAGTAGAACAGAGGAGCAGAGTAGAACAGAGAGGAGCAGAGGAGCAGAGTAGAACAGAGAGGAGCAGAGTAGAGCAGAGAGGAGCAGAGTAGAGCAGAGAGGAGCAGAGTAGAGCAGAGTAGAGCAGAGAGGTGCAGAGTAGAACAGAGAGGAGCAGAGTAGAACAGAGAGGAGCAGAGTAGAGCAGAGAGGAGCAGAGTAGAGCAGAGAGGAGCAGAGAGGAGCAGAGTAGAGCAGAGTAGAGCAGAGAGGAGCAGAGTAGAACAGAGAGGAGCAGAGTAGAGCAGAGAGGAGTAGAGCAGAGAGGAGCAGAGTAGAACAGAGTAGAATAGAGAGGAGCAGAGTAGAGCAGAGAGGAGCAGAATAGAGCAGAGAGGTGCAGAGAGGAGCAGAGAGGAGCAGAGTAGAATAGAGAGGAGCAGAGTAGAACAGAGAGGAGCAGACACACACACGTCTCTACTTCTATAGCTCTATACCTCTAGCTCTCTACCTCTATACCTCTATAGCTCTATACCTCTATACCTCTATACTTCTATAGCTAACAAGATAATTATAATAGGGTCTGTGTCTCTGTTGTACCCCTCTCTCACCCACCCAGGGCCTGTCTCTGTTCTACCTCTCTCTCACCCACCCAGGGCCTGTCTCTGTTGTACCCCTCTCTCACCCACCCAGGGCCTGTCTCTGTTCTACCCCTCTCTCACCCTCCCAGGACCTGTCTCTGTTCTACCCCTCTCTCACCCACCCAGGGCCTGTCTCTGTTCTACCCCTCTCTCACCCACCCAGGGCCTGTCTCTGTTCTACCCCTCTCTCACCCACCCAGGGCCTATCTCTGTTGTACCCCTCTCTCACCCACCCAGGGCCTGTCTCTGTTCTACCCCTCTCTCACCCACCCAGGGCCTGTCTCTGTTTTACCCCTCTCTCACCCACCCAGGGCAGGTCTCTGTTGTACCCCTCTCTCACCCACCCAGGGCATGTCTCTGTTCTACCTCTCTCTCACCCAACCCAGGGCCTGTCTCTGTTGTACCCCTCTCTCACCCACCCAGGGCCTGTCTCTGTTGTACCCCTCTCTCACCCACCCAGTGCCTGTCTCTGTTGTACCCCTCTCTCACCCACCCAGGGCATGTCTCTGTTGTACCCCTCTCTCACCCACCCAGGGCCTGTCTCTGTTCTACCCCTCTCTACCCCACCCAGGGCCTGTCTCTGTTCTACCCCTCTCTCACCCACCCAGGGTCTATCTCTGTTCTACCCCTCTCTACCCCTCTCTCACCCACCCCTCTCTCTCCTTCTCTTCCTCTCCTTCTCTCTCTCTCTCCTTCTCTCTCTCTCTTCTCTCTCTCTTCTCTCCCTCTCCTTCTGTCTCATTCTCTCCCTCTCCTTCTCTCTGTCTCTCTCCTTCTCTCTCTCTCTTCTCTCTCTCTTCTCTCTCCTTCTCTCCCTCTCCCTCTGTCTCTCTCTCTTCTCTCTCCTTCTCTCCCTCTCCTTCTGTCTCTCTCCTTCTCTCCCTCTCCTTCTCTCTGTCTCTCTCCTTCTCTCCCTCTCCTTCTCTCTGTCTCTCTCCTTCTCTCTGTCTCTCTCCTTCTCTCCCTCTCCGTCTCTCTCTCCCTCTCCTTCTCTCTGTCTCTCTCCTTGTCTCTGTCTCTCTCCTTCTCTCTGTCTCTCTCCTTCTCTCCCTCTCCTTCTCTCTGTCTCTCTCTCCCTCTCCTTCTCTCTGTCTCTCTCTCCCTCTCCTTCTCTCTGTCTCTCTCCTTCTCTCCCTCTCCTTCTCTCTGTCTCTCTCTCCCTCTCCTTCTCTCTGTCTCTCTCCTTCTCTCCCTCTCCTTCTGTCCCTCTCCTTCTGTCCCTCTCCTTCTCTCCCTCTCCTTCTGTCCCTCTCCTTCTCTCCCTCTCCTTCTCTCTGTCTCTCTCCTTCTCTCTTTCTCTTCTCTCTCCTTCTCTCTCTCTCCTCTCTCCTTCTCTCTCCTTCTCTCTGTCTCTCTCCTTCTGTCCCTCTCCTTCTCTCCCTCTCCTTCTCTCCCTCTCCTTCTCTCCTTCTCTCTGTCTCTCTCCTTCTCTCCCTCTCCTTCTCTCTCTCCCTCTCCTTCTCCCTCTCCTTCTCCCTGTCTCTCTCCTTCTCTCTCTCCCTCTCCTTCTCCCTCTCCTTCTGTCTCTCTCTCTTCTCTCTCTCTTCTCTAATTCTGTACTCCATCATTATCTATTTCTATTTTTCTCTTTTCTGATCGCCTCACCTTCTCTCCTTTCCTGCTCTCCTCTCTACAGAGCCTTTGACCTCTGTAGAACCTCCTCCCTCTTCCTCTAAACAGGGCAGTGGAACCTGCCTCAGAACATCATCCACCCCCCGGCCACGACCGGGAGACCCATGTGGCGGCGCACAATTGTCCCAGCGTCGCCCGGGTTAGGGGAGGGTTTGGCCGGCAGGGATGTTCTTGTCCCATCGCGCACTAGCGACTCCTGTGGCGGGCCGGGCTCAGTGCACACTGACACGGTTGCCAGGTGTACGGCGTTTCCTCCGACACATTGGTGCGGTTGGCCTCCAGGTTAAGTGGGCGTTGTGTCAAGAAGCAGTGCAGCTTGGCTGGGTTGTGAGAGGACACATGGCTCTCGACCTTCGCCTCTCCAGAGTCTGTACGGGAGTTGCAGCGATGAGACAAGACTGTAACTGCCAATTGGAAACAACGAAATTGGAGGAGAAAAAAGGGTGTAAAATCCAAATCAAATAAAAGAATGTAGAGCTAAAAGAAGAAACATTACTAGTGTGTTTCCAATCAACTAAATATCTTGTTCAACAAATAACAAATGAAACTGATCTACCTCCATCTATACAGTTCTATATTTGTTAAAAACATTTTAACACATTAAATAGCGCCATAACAGAAGACTGCTCTCTGCAGATAAGAAAACACACGTCCCAACACGTTATTTAAAATAACATTGTACCATCTTCTAACAAGCTTTACGTTTTAAGACCAAGTATTACCACACTGAAGCAGTCACAACAGTTTGGACATCGGCGTCCATCTCCATTTCCTGTCTCCTGTTAAATCTGTTGTTCAGCTAGTTACTGTGGACGGATGGAGCGGAAGGCAAGACGGTGGAGAGCGGGTTAGCTGAGGCCAGGCAGACAGAGGCCCTGGCTAACGGGTCTAAGACATCTCCGAGTTAAACTAACTGGATTATCATCCAGCCCAGCAGACATGAACCACTCCCCTCCACGGCCTTCACCTCTCCAGACCTTAGTCCCATAATCCCCCTCTTTACAGAGAGGCTGAAGCGCTAAATGACCTTAATTAGGTTGGTTGCTCTCCGTGATGGCCTTATCTGGGACCCGACATGATCAGGGCTTAGGCCCCATCCCAAATGGCACCCTATTCCCCATATAGTGCACCACTTAGTGCCATAAGGATCTTGCCAAAAGTAGTGCACTATATAGGGAATAGGGTGCCAGTAGGGACAAACAATGTGGTTATAAAGCCCTTTAGGTCATTGAATGTAGGCTAAATCCTACTACACCCTACAAAAGCAACTTGTTGTTGTCGGCTGCACTGTGTCCAGTCCAGTGTGTCTGATAAGGATGTGGCGAGACCCATTCGTGACTATTACAACGGTCGGCCATTGTGTTTCTGAGCAGACACGTGTGTGTGATTGTGTTGTGTTGTGGAGTTGCCTGGGTCACCCTATCTGTCTGGGCTCAGTGATGACGGGATCGTTTGGCTGCTGGCGATGTGGATGGTCGGGTGTCATTGCACGCGTGGGCGAGAGCACAAAGCCGACGTGATGGGTCATTTTAAATCGACAGCGGAGAGGAAATCTCTGACCCCTCTATAGTGCTCTGCCCTGGCAGGCTGTGTCATCATATCACTAGTCAGGGTATTGTAACGTTACAGGGAGAGAACAGAGAGGGTACAGGGAGAGAGAGAGGGATAGCCTGAGAAATAAAGGAGCAGGGAACAGCCGGTGATCTCTTTATACGGCTTAGCAGGACAATTTATTTAAATGAGATACGGATGCAGAGAGTAAATGAGGTGACCTTCAACCCTAGGGTCATTGCCCTCTGTGTGTGTGATTGACAGCCTCTGTTATTGTGTAATAATGGCAGGGGGACTTGTTCCCAGGCATCTACAGATCCGCTGTTTCCTCAATCTGTTCACAGATCATTTTTGATATACCCCTTATGCAAGGCAAACACACTTCGTATCCACATTTCCTGCATTAGATCGTTACACCAGGATTATATTAAACTTGTCCTTTTTTTAAAAATAGATTCCATATGTCTTTCAGTAGCATGATTTAATTCCAAACCAAGGAGATAAGTTCATTCAATAATTCAAAACAGTCATTTGGAAACACATTTCAGTTGATGTAAATACATGATCATCAGCTGGACCCTAATCATACAGACGCTGAGTCCTGAGACTGTAGAGAAATCACACATTACTATAAGGACATAAGCACATGATGTTTACTGTAACAACGCTATAGACATGGGTGAGTGCATCAATGTCTCCTTCTATTTTCCCCTTCTATTTTCCCCCTTCTATTTTCCCCTTCTATTTTCCCCCTTCTCGTGACATCTTTTGCCAGGAAAGCAGAGTCAACCAGAGGTTAGAACCTGGATTGAGACCCTTTGATGAGCTGGAGGCAAACGCACAGCAGTGAGAACGAGAGAGAGAGAGACAGAGATAGAGACGGGGGAGCGAGAAGGTGAGAGAGCAGGAGAGAGAGAGGGGGAGACAGGGAGAGAGAGACAGAGAGAGAGAGATTGGGGGAGAGAGGGAGAGAGAGAGAGGGATAGACAGGGGGAGAGAGAGGGATAGACAGGGAGGGAGAGAGAAAGAGAGACAGAGAGAGAAAGCAAAATGGAATGATAATTGTATACTATGTTCTAATAGCAGTTATTATAACAATGGTCATTAAGACACAGGGAGACACAGGGAGACCCAGGGAGACCCAGTGAGACACAGGGAGACCCAGGGAGACACAGGGAGACCCAGGGAGACCCAGGGAGAGGGGAACAGGGCAGCAGATCCACCCTGATGACCCCTGCTGCCACAGAGGGCAAGCTCAGGCAAAAGTCAGGGTAGCAGGGGCTCACCTCCTACTCTGGCCCCCTGAACCCTCCATTCAGAGGTTGACACAACAGCCAGGCACCGCTGTGACCCGGTGGGTGTGACACTCAACCTTTGCCTTAACCTCCTGACCGCTGGTCACAGCTGCAGCTGGCCAGACGCCTCAGACAGGGCAGAGGGGGAGAGAGGGAGATGAATGAAGAGAGGACGGGAGAGGAGAGAAGGAGATAGTGAATGAGATGGAGGGGTGGCAAGAAGATGGAGAAAGATGAAGAGAGGGAAAAGGAGAGCGAGAGAGCATGAGAGGAAGAGGGAAGAGAGAGATATAGGTTGTGAAAAAGCACCAGAAACAAGACGAGCGGTGAGCGTAGACACATCAGACCTCATCACCTCTCCACTGTCAGATCAGAGGAGCAGGGCCAGGATTCATAGAGTCAGGCTGTGTGGGAAAATAACCCATGACCTCAGGGTCAAATCCTAACCAGGCTCAGATGCTTACAGCTCTCTGGATCTGAGCATGTGGATAATGCTGCCATTTTCTTGAATGAAGATAACACATCATCGTCTCTATATGGCCAGAATGGAGGCACGGCTGGCAAGAGTAGTTGCCTCTAACCACAGATCAAGGATCAGATTATTTGATCATCAGTCCAATCCTTACGTGGCTTCGTACTACCACCCTGATTCCGCAAGCTTAGTAAAGTAGATTAGTAAAGTAGCTTAGTAAAGTAGATTAGTAATGTAAAGTAGCTTAGTAAAGTAGGTGTAGTAAAGTAGGTGTAGTAAAGTAGCTGTAGTAAAGTAGGGATGGTAAAGTAGATGTAGTAAAGTAGATAGATTAGTGATGTAAAGTAGCTTAGCAAAGTAGCTGTAGTAAAGTAGGTGTAGTAAAGTAGCTGTAGTAAAGTAGGGATGGTAAAGTAGATGTAGTAAAGTAGCTGTAGTAAAGTAGGGCTAGTAAAGTAGGTGTAGTAAAGTAGCGGTAGTAAAGTAGCGGTAGTAAAGTAGCGGTAGTAAAGTAGCTGTAGTAAAGTAGCGGTTGTAAAGTAGGGATAGTAAAGTAGGGATAGTAAAGTAGATGTAGTAAAGTAAGGATAGTAAAGTAGGTGTAGTAAAGTAGGGATAGTAAAGTAGGTGTACTAACGTAGCGATAGTAAAGTAGCGGTAGTAAAGTAGCGGTAGTAAAGTAGCGGTAGTAAAGTAGATGTAGTAAAGTAGGGATAGTAAAGTAGGTGTAGTAAAGTAGATGTAGTAAAGTAGGTGTAGTAAAGTAGGGTGGGTAAAGTTGGTGTAGTAAAGTAGCTGTAGTAAAGTAGGTGTAGTAAAGTAGCTGTCGTAAAGTAGGTGTAGTAAAGTAGGTGTAGTAAAGTAGGTGTAGTAAAGTAGGTGTAGTAAAGTAGATGTAGTAAAGTAGGTGTAGTAAAGTAGAGGTGGTAAAGCAGGTGTAGTAAAGTAGCTATAGTAAAGTAGGTGTAGTAAAGTAGCTGTCGTAAAGTAGATGTAGTAAAGTAGGTGTAGTAAAGTAGGCGTAGTAAAGTAGTGGTAGTAAAGTAGGTGTAGTAAAGTAGGGGTAGTAAAGTTGGTGTAGTAAAGTAATGTAGTAAAGTAGGGGTAGTAAAGTACGTGTAGTAAAGTAGCTGTAGTAAAGTAGGTGTAGTAAAGTAGGTGTAGTAAAGTAGTGGTAGTAAAATAGGTGTAGTAAAGTAGAGGTAGTAAAGTAGGTGTAGTAAAGTAGGTGTAGTAAAGTAGGGATAGTAAAGTAGGTGTAGTAAAGTAGGTGTAGTAAAGTAGCGGTTGTAAAGTAGATGTAGTAAAGCAGGGATAGTAAAGTAGGGATAGTAAAGTAGATGTAGTAAAGTAGGGATAGTAAAGTAGGTGTAGTAAAGTAGGTGTAGTAAAGTAGGGATAGTAAAGTAGGTGTAGTAAAGTAGCGGTTGTAAAGTAGATGTAGTAAAGTAGGGATAGTAAAGTAGGGATAGTAAAGTAGATGTAGTAAAGTAGGGATAGTAAAGTAGGTGTAGTAAAGTAGTGGTAGTAAAGTAGGTGTAGTAAAGTAGGGGTAGTAAAGTTGGTGTAGTAAAGTAATGTAGTAAAGTAGGTGTAGTAAAGTAGGTGTGGTAAAGTAGCTGTAGTAAAGTAGGTGTAGTAAAGTAGGTGTAGTAAAGTAGTGGTAGTAAAATAGGTGTAGTAAAGTAGAGGTAGTAAAGTAGGTGTAGTAAAGTAGGTGTAGTAAAGTAGGGATAGTAAAGTAGGTGTAGTAAAGTAGGTGTAGTAAAGTAGCGGTAGTAAAGTAGCGGTAGTAAAGTAGATGTAGTAAAGTAGGTGTAGTAAAGTAGGTGTAGTAAAGTAGATGTAGTAAAGTAGCTGTAGTAAAGTAGGGTGGGTAAAGTTGGTGTAGTAAAGTAGCTATCGTAAAGTAGCTGTAGTAAAGTAGCGGTTGTAAAGTAGATGTAGTAAAGTAGAGATAGTAAAGTAGATGTAGTAAAGTAGGGATAGTAAAGTAGCTGTAGTAAAGTAGCTGTAGTAAAGTAGCGGTAGTAAAGTAACAATAGTAAAGTAGATGTCGTAAAGTAGGTGTAGTAAAGTAGGTGTAGTAAAGTAGGTGTAGTAAAGTAGATGTAGTAAAGTAGGTGTAGTAAAGTAGAGGTGGTAAAGCAGGTGTAGTAAAGTAGCTATAGTAAAGTAGGTGTAGTAAAGTAGCTGTCGTAAAGTAGGTGTAAAGTAGGTGTAGTAAAGTAGGTGTAGTAAAGTAGTGGTAGTAAAGTAGGTGTAGTAAAGTAAGGTTAGTAAAGTAGGTGTAGTAAAGTAATGTAGTAAAGTAGGGGTAGTAAAGTAGGTGTAGTAAAGTAGCTGTAGTAAAGTAGGTGTAGTAAAGTAGGTGTAGTAAAGTAGGGGTAGTAAAGTAGGGGTAGTAAAGTAGGTGTAGTAAAGTAGATGTAGTAAAGTAATGTAGTAAAGTAGGTGTAGTAAAGTAGATGTAGTAAAGTAGGTATAGTAAAGTAGGTGTAGTAAAGTAGGTGTAGTAAAGTAGGTGTAGTAAAGTAGGTGTAGTAAAGTAGGTGTAGTAAAGTAGGTGTAGTAAAGTAGATGTAGTAAAGTAGGTGTAGTAAAGTAATATAGTAAAGTAGGGGTAGTAAAGTAGGGGTAGTAAAGTAGGTGTAGTAAAGTAGATGTAGTAAAGTAATGTAGTAAAGTAGGTGTAGTAAAGTAGATGTAGTAAAGTAGGTATAGTAAAGTAGGTGTAGTAAAGTAGGTGTAGTAAAGTAGGTGTAGTAAAGTAGGGGTAGTAAAGTAGGTGTAGTAAAGTAGATGTAGTAAAGTAATGTAGTAAAGTAGGTGTAGTAAAGTAGATGTAGTAAAGTAGGTATAGTAAAGTAGGTGTAGTAAAGTAGGTGTAGTAAAGTAGGTGTAGTAAAGTAGGTGTAGTAAAGTAGGTGTAGTAAAGTAGATGTAGTAAAGTAGGTGTAGTAAAGTAGGTGTAGTAAAGTAATATAGTAAAGTAGGGGTAGTAAAGTAGGTGTAGTAAAGTAAGGGTAGTAAAGTAGGTGTAGTAAAGTAATGTAGTAAAGTAGGGGTAGTAAAGTAGGTGTAGTAAAGTAGCTGTAGTAAAGTAGGTGTAGTAAAGTAGGTGTAGTAAAGTAGGGGTAGTAAAGTAGGTGTAGTAAAGTAGATGTAGTAAAGTAATGTAGTAAAGTAGGTGTAGTAAAGTAGATGTAGTAAAGTAGGTATAGTAAAGTAGGTGTAGTAAAGTAGGTGTAGTAAAGTAGGTGTAGTAAAGTAGGTGTAGTAAAGTAGGTGTAGTAAAGTAGGTGTAGTAAAGTAGGTGTAGTAAAGTAGATGTAGTAAAGTAGGTGTAGTAAAGTAGGTGTAGTAAAGTAATATAGTAAAGTAGGGGTAGTAAAGTAGGGGTAGTAAAGTAGGTGTAGTAAAGTAGATGTAGTAAAGTAATGTAGTAAAGTAGGTGTAGTAAAGTAGATGTAGTAAAGTAGGGGTAGTAAAGTAGGTGTAGTAAAGTAGATGTAGTAAAGTAATGTAGTAAAGTAGGTGTAGTAAAGTAGATGTAGTAAAGTAGGTATAGTAAAGTAGGTGTAGTAAAGTAGGTGTAGTAAAGTAGGTGTAGTAAAGTAGGGGTAGTAAAGTAGGTGTAGTAAAGTAAATGTAGTAAAGTAATGTAGTAAAGTAGGTGTAGTAAAGTAGATGTAGTAAAGTAGGTATAGTAAAGTAGGTGTAGTAAAGTAGGTGTAGTAAAGTAGGTGTAGTAAAGTAGGTGTAGTAAAGTAGGTGTAGTAAAGTAGATGTAGTAAAGTAGGTATAGTAAAGTAGGTATAGTAAAGTAGGTATAGTAAAGTAGGTGTAGTAAAACATATTTTATGTAAACTCGCGAGATCAGGATGGTAGTACGAGGCTAATCCTAATTCATCCGAACCATTTTGGATTATAATATCTGACCCTGTACCAGAAGTTAGGACCAATGTCCCCAGAAGCTGACCTCAGCTCAGTCAGAGTACAGTCTCTTCCCTCCTGCACTCCATGGCCTCCAGCGTGGCCTTCAGGGCCCCGATCTGGGTCATGTGACGATCTGACATTGCTGACACCTGACTCTCCAGCCTCCACAGCTTCTCCCTGTACTTCCTGCGAGCGTTCCGGTACGACCCTGTGGCCTTGCTGCAATACAGAGACAGATGGCTGTCAGAGCCACTCACTAAGTTTATTGATTGATTGAATTGATTAGCTCATTAAAAGTTACAGGATGCTCTAGCTGGAGACAACATTATAAAACAGAGAAAGATGTACAGAGTCAAGCGAACCGGATTTAACTCCAGCCCCAATCTAGCTAACATCTGACTCCACTTATCAGCTGCACATCAAGACCTTGAATAACTGAATCAGGTGTTTTAGTGTAGGGATACAGCAAGAAACCTGCACACCCACTCACTCTCTCTGTATGTCATAGAGATACTACAGAGAGCGAACAGGAAGTAGTCATAGAGGTAAGTAGTGGACAGGAAGTGGTCATATAAGTAGGAAGTGTGTTTCCTGGTTACCTGTGAGCTTGTGCGAGCCGAGCCATCTGCTCATCGTTGCCTCTCCTGCGAGAGGCGCCGTCGGAGAGAACCAAGTCCAGAGACTCCCTCACCGCCGACACTCTCCTCTTCAGCACCTGCTCCCTGGGAGACCACAGCACAGGGGTGACTTTACTGTTCCACAAAGCTTCGTAGTGGATGTGGTACTTCATTTCCCTCAACATGACCACCCAGCCCCATTACTGCAAGTAAGGCAGGGTGCATTTTTTAAGTATTTGAACAAAGCCTGAGGCACAACAAAACACTCTCTCTCATTCCACACACACCCAACTTCAACGACCCTCAGTGCCAATCTGGAAGGTATAACCCCATGTAAGCCCCAGCAGACAGCCATTAACAATTTACATCCTCAGTCTGCATTTCTGCTGATAGCGTTCCTAAGCAACAGACTTACACCCGGCAACAGATGCCCTGAGAGATGGCCTGTATGGGCTGAGGTGATTGTGATCAGCTGAATACCTCTTTGTAAGTACAAACACAAACACACATACATACATACACACACACACCTTCTCATACACACACACACACACACACACACCTTCTCATACACACACACACACACACACACACACACACACACACACACTACAGAATGCCGTTTGTTTAAGATACATGCTCAATGCAAGTAATGCTAGTACCCCATGATGATAAACATGCCTTTAGGGTATAGTCAGTTAAGGACATATTTTCTCGTTATACGTTCTACATTCAATGTAAAGTACCAATACTATATGGTCTACAAACAGATAGGCCTTCAGGGAAGGTTGTGAGATGGCGGAGAGACACAGCTAGTTTGGATCCCTGAACCCGTCTCTGGGAATTGTGTTCCTCAGAGTTCTATTTGTCCTCAGTGTTCTATTTGTCCTCAGTGTTCTGAGAATGTCCCTTAGAGAACATTCCAGAGCAGTAACATTTGGGTGATGTTACTTTAACCTTGATTCATGGAGCAATTTTTATTTGATATTGTTTGGAACATTTCTGTAACTTCACACTTGACTTCAAAGTTGTGTCATCTTAAAATGTTATCCCATAACCTGGAAACCGTATGAAAATATTCCCTTATATATATATATATATATTTTTTTAAGTGTTTCTGACCGTTGCAGGACAGCCTGTAGCTCTCGAAGGATGGCACGGTTTTGAGGCCCAGGGATGTCTCCATCGCTGCTTAGCTTATCCTCGTTCTCAGAAGTCCTCTGGAACACACAACAGGCAAATAGATGACAGGTAATTAGATCCTCATTAGCTCCTAGCATGCAAAGCTGTATAAGCTTGCAATGCAATGTGGTGTCATAGGTCGTCTACAATAACGGCGACAGAAACACATTGGGCCTGTGTCATTGAACTCATGACTTCGGTTAAAGTTAAAGGATGCGATTAAGGGGGAATTCCCAGAGCAGGGTTTGAACCTGCTACACAACAGAGGCAAAGCATTGGTAAGATGTTGTGATTCTACAGTAGACAGACAGACAGACAGACAGACAGACAGACAGACAGACAGACAGTCAGTTACATAGACAGGGAGGGAGGGAGGGAGGGAGGGAGGGAGGGAGGGAGCGAGAGAGGCTACCCATCTATTATTTATAATTCCCCTAACAGTAACCCTGTTAGCTAACCCTTCCCCTAACGGTAACCCTGTTAGCTAACCCTTCCACTAACTGTAACCCTGTTAGCTAACTGTAACCCTGTTAGCTAACCCTTCCAATAACTGTAACACTGTTAGCTAACTGTAACCCTGTTAGCTAACCCTTCCCCTAACTGTAACCCTGTTAGCTAACCCTTCCACTAACTGTAACCCTGTTAGCTAACCCTTCCACTAACTGTAACCCTGTTAGCTAACCCTTCCACTAGCTGTAACCCTGTTAGCTAACTGTAACCCTGTTAGCTAACCCTTCCACTAACGGTAAACCTGTTAGCTAACCCTTCCACTAACTGTAACACTGTTAGCTAACCATTCCCCTAACGGTAACCCTGTTAGCTAACCCTTCCACTAACTGTAACCTTGTTAGCTAACCCTTCCACTAACTGTAACCCTGTTAGCTAACCCTTCCACTAACTGTAACCCTGTTAGCTAATCCTTCCACTAACTGTAACCCTGTTAGATAACCCTTCCACTAACTGTAACCCTGTTAGCCAACTGTAACCCTGTTAGCTAACCCTTCCACTAACTGTAACCCTGTTAGCTAACTGTAACCCTGTTAGCTAACCCTTCCCCTAACTGTAACCCTGTTAGCTAACCCTTCCACTAACTGTAACCCTGGTAGCTAACCCTTCCACTAACTGTAACCCTGTTAGCTAACCCTTCCACTAACTGTAACCCTGTTAGCTAACCCTTCCACTAACTGTAACCCTGTTAGCTAACCCTTCCCCTAACGGTAACCCTGTTAGCTAACCCTTCCACTAATTGTAACCCTGTTAGCTAACCCTTCCCCTAACGGTAACCCTGTTAGCTAACCCTTCCACTAACTGTAACCATGTTAGCTTACCCTTCCCCTAACTGTAACCCTGTTAGCTAACCCTTCCACTAACTGTAACCCTGTTAGCTAACCCTTCCCCTAACGGTAACCCTGTTAGCTAACCCTTCCACTAACTGTAACCGTGTTAGCTAACCCTTCCCCTAACTGTAACCCTGTTAGCTAACCCTTCCACTAACTGGAACCCTGTTAGCTAACCCTTCCACTAACTGTAACCCTGTCAGCTAAGCCTTCCACTAACTGTAACCCTGTTAGCTAACCCTTCCACTAACTGTAACCCTGTTAGCTAACCCTTCCACTAACTGTAACCCTGTTAGCTAACCCTTCCACTAACTGTAACCCTGTTAGCTAACCCTTCCACTAACTGTAACCCTGTTAGCTAACCCTAACCCTTCAAGCTAACTGTAACCCTGTTAGCTAACCCTTCCACTAACTGTACCCCTGTTAACTAACCCTTCCACTAACGGTAACCCTGTTAGCTAACCCTTCCACTAACTGTAACCCTGTTAGCTAACCCTTCCCCTAACTGTAACCCTGTCAGCTAACCCTTCCACTAACTGTAACCCTGTTAGCTAACCCTTCCACTAACTGTAACCCTGTTAGCCAACCCTTCCACTAACTGTAACCCTGTTAGCTAACCCTTCCACTAACGGTAACCCTGTTAACTAACCCTTCCACTAACGGTAACCCTGTTAGCTAACCCTTCCACTAACTGTAACCCTGTTAGCTAACTGTAGCCCTGTTAGCTAACCCTTCCCCTAACTGTAACCCTGTTAGCTAACCCTTCCACTAACTGTAACCCTGTTAGCTAACACTTCCACTAACTGTAACCCTGTTAGCTAACCCTTCCACTAACTGTAACTCTGTTAGCTAACCCTTCCACTAACTGTAACCCTGTTAGCTAACACTTCCACTAACTGTAACCCTGTTAGCTAACCCTTCCACTAACTGTAACTCTGTTAGCTAACCCTTCCACTAACTGTAACCCTTCCACTAACTGTAACACTGTTAGCTAACCCTTCCACTAACTGTAACCCTTCCACTAACTGTAACCCTGTTAGCTAACCCTTCCCATAACGGTAACCCTGTTAGCTAACCCTTCCACTAACTGTAACCCTGTTAGCTAACTGTAAACCTGTTAGCTAACCCTTCCACTAACTGTAACCCTGTTAGCTAACCCTTCCACTAACTGTAACCCTGTTAGCTAACCCTAACCCTTCAAGCTAACTGTAACCCTGTTAGCTAACCCTTCCACTAACTGTAACCCTGTTAGCTAACCCTTCCACTAACTGTAACCCTGTTAGCTAACCCTTCCACTAACTGTAACCCTGTTAGCCAACCCTTCCACTAACTGTAACCCTGTTAGCTAACCCTTCCACTAACGGTAACCCTGTTAACTAACCCTTCCACTAACGGTAACCCTGTTAGCTAACCCTTCCACTAACTGTAACCCTGTTAGCTAACTGTAACCCTGTTAGCTAACCCTTCCCCTAACTGTAACCCTGTTAGCTAACCCTTCCACTAACTGTAACCCTGTTAGCTAACCCTTCCACTAACTGTAACCCTTCCACTAACTGTAACACTGTTAGCTAACCCTTCCACTAACTGTAACCCTTCCACTAACTGTAACCCTGTTAGCTAACCCTTCCCATAACGGTAACCCTGTTAGCTAACCCTTCCACTAACTGTAACCCTGTTAGCTAACCCTTCCCCTAACTGTAACCCTGTTAGCTAACCCTTCCACTAACTGTAACCCTGTTAGCTAACCCTTCCACTAACTGTAACCCTGTTAGCTAACCCTTCTACTAACTGTAACCCTGTTAGCTAACTGTAACCCTGTTAGCTAACCCTTCCACTAACTGTAACCCTGTTAGCTAACCCTTCCCCTAACGGTAACCCTGTTAGCTAACCCTTCCACTAACTTTAACCCTGTTAACTAACCCTTCCCCTAACCTTAACCCTGTTAGCTAACCCTTCCCCTAACCTTAACTCTGTTAACTAACCCTAACCCTTTAAGCTAACTCCAAAACTTAACCTTAACCCTTACCCCTAGCCTAGCTAACGTTAGCACCTAGCTAGAGTTTGTTTCACAAATTCGTAACATATTGTACATTTAACAAATTCGTAACATATACAAATTGTATTCATCAAGGATCTCTCTCTCTATACTTTGCTCCGTTCATCTTTGCCTCGATCCTGACTAGTCTCCCAGTCCCTGACGCTGAAAAATGGTACCCGGCTTCCTCCAGACGTGACGCTTGGCATTTAGGCTAAACAGTTCAATCTTGTTTTCATCAGATGAGAGAATTTTGTTTCTCATGGTCTGAGAGTCCTTTAGGTGCCTTTTGGCAAACTCCAAGTGGGCTGTCATGTGCTTTTTACTGAGGAGGAGCTTCAGGCTGGCCACTCACCATAAAGGCCTAATTGGTGGATTGCTGCAGAGATGGTTGTCCTTCTGGAAGGTTCTCCCATCTCCACAGAGAAACTCTAGAGCTCTGTCAGAGTGACCATCTGGTTCTTGTCCAAGGCCCTTCTCCTCCGATTGCTCAGTTTGACCAGGCAGCCAGCTCTAGGAAGAGTCTTGGTGGTTCCAAACTTCTTCCATTTAAGAATGATGGAGGTCACTGTGTTCTTGGGAAACTGCCATGCTGCAGAAATGTTTTGGTACCCTTCCCCCAGATCTGTGCCTCGACACAATCCTGTCTCAGAGCTCTACGGACAATTCCTTCGACCTCATGGCTTGGTTTTTGCTCTGACATGCACTGTCAACTGTAGGACATATAGACAGGTGTGTGCCTTTCCAATAAATGTAATTTACCACAGGTGGACTCCAATCAAGTTGTAGAAACATCTCAAGGATGATCAATGGAAACAGGATGCACCTGAGCTCAATTTAGAGTCTCATATCAAAGGATCTGAATACTTACGTAAATAAGGTACTTCTGTTCTTTGGTTTTAATACATTTACAAACATTTCTAAAAACCTGTTCCTGTTTTCGCATGAAATATATTTACATACACAGCCCTGATTGGTAGATAGGATCGTCTAGAGACTCAAGCACCTTCTCCGTTTACCCCTTCAAAGTAGGAGGATACATATGCAAGTAAAAGATGACTGGTCATTGATCAGAAGAATCAGCTCAGATTGTGATGTCCTGCTACCTGCTGTTCTGTCCTGTCCTCTGTCTCTTCAGTGAGGCTCTCAGATGGTTAAGTTAAAGTTAGGGTTAGGGTTGTTAACTGCTGTTCTGTCCTGTCCTGTCCTCTATCTCTTCAGTGAGGCTCTCAGATGGTTAAGTTCAAGTTAGGGTTAGGGTTGTTAACTGCTGTTCTGTCCTGTCCTGTCCTCTATCTCTTCAGTGAGGATCTCAGATGGTTAAGTTAAAGTTAGGGTTAGGGTTGCTAACTGCTGTTCTGTTCTGTCCTGTCCTCTATCTCTTCAGTGAGGATCTCAGATGGTTAAGTTAAAGTTAGGGTTAGGGTTGCTAACTGCTGTTCTGTTCTGTCCTGTCCTCTATCTCTTCAGTGAGGCTCTCAGATGGTTAAGTTAAAGTTAGGGTTAGGGTTGTTAACTGCTGTTCTGTCCTGTCCTGTCCTCTATCTCTTCAGTGAGGCTCTCAGGTGGTTGGGTTAAGTTAGGGTTAGGGTTGGGGTTGCTATCTGCTGTTCGGTCCCGTCCTTTTTCTCCTCAGCGAGAATCTCAGATGGTTAGGTTAGATTTAAGTTAAGGTTAGGGTTGTTACCTGCTGTTCTGTCCTCCTGTCCTCTATCTCCTCAGTGAGGCTCTCAGGTGGTTAGGTTAAGTTAGGGTTAGGGTTGTTACCTGCTGTTCTGTCCTCCTGTCCTCTATCTCCTCAGCGAGGCTCTCAGAGATCAGGGCTCCAGCTGCATCCTGGGCCTTCTGGGCCATTAGACTCCAGTCCAGACACCTCCGCTCCTTCTCCGTCAGACGGATTAAACCTCGCAGCTCCGACATCTCCTCCTGTATAATATATAATATATAGATCATATAATAATGTATTCCCTTCAGCAGACGCTGTTATCCAAAGCGTCTTGTCTTACAGTCAGTCAGTCATACATGTTTTACCTATGGGGGGGGGGTCCCGGAATAGAACCCACTATTGTGACAATGCAAGCGTCACACTCTACCAACTGAGATAAAGAGGTTCACAAAGACAAGACATGACCACATAGTCAATCTCAGACATGTCCTGAAGAACACACTAGTCGTTAGTAAATGATTCCTTTAGGGTCAAGACTATACATATTGTTTTTTGTTTTTTTTGTGCATCAGAGGAAGCTTCCAAAGGGCTCACAGCATTTTAAAAAACTGTGTTAAGACAAGCACTAATGTAGACTCAATCGGTCCGTCCAGAAATATCTGTCTAGAAATAGCTGTCTGGAAATATCTGCCTCTATAAATAGTTTGGCCTCTCCTGGCTATATGCAAATGAGGATGAATTTAGCAGCCTTCTGAATTTAAACAACTCAATTATTATTTTGAAATGTTTATTCTGATTCCACACTATGGTTCTGGGCTATGCTCATTACACTATGATTATTCTGATTCCACACTATGGTTCTGGGCTATGCTCATTACACTATGATTATTCTGATTCCACACTATGGTTCTGGGCTATGCTCATTACACTATGATTATTCTGATTCCACACTATGGTTCTGGGCTATGCTCATTACACTATGATTATTCTGATTCCACACTATGGTTCTGGGCTATGCTCATTACACTATGATTATTCTGATTCCACACTATGGTTCTGGGCTATGCTCATTACACTATGATTATTCTGATTCCACACTATGGTTCTGGGCTATGCTCATTACACTATGATTATTCTGATTCCACACTATGGTTCTGGGCTATGCTCATTACACTATGATTATTCTGATTCCACACTATGGTTCTGGGCTATGCTCATTACACTATGATTATTCTGATTCCACACTATGGTTCTGGGCTATGCTCATTACACTATGATTATTCTGATTCCACACTATGGTTCTGGGCTATGCTCATTACACTATGATTATTCTGATTCCACACTATGGTTCTGGGCTATGCTCATTACACTATGATTATTCTGATTCCACACTATGGTTCTGGGCTATGCTCATTACACTATGATTATTCTGATTCCACACTATGGTTCTGGGCTATGCTCATTACACTATGATTATTCTGATTCCACACTATGGTTCTGGGCTATGCTCATTACACTATGATTATTCTGATTCCACACTATGGTTCTGGGCTATGCTCATTACACTATGATTATTCTGATTCCACACTATGGTTCTGGGCTATGCTCATTACACTATGATTATTCTGATTCCACACTATGGTTCTGGGCTATGCTCATTACACTATGATTATTCTGATTCCACACTATGGTTCTGGGCTATGCTCATTACACTATGATTATTCTGATTCCACACTATGGTTCTGGGCTATGCTCATTACACTATGATTATTCTGATTCCACACTATGGTTCTGGGCTATGCTCATTACACTATGATTATTCTGATTCCACACTATGTTTCTGGGCTATGCTCATTACACTATGATTATTCTGATTCCACACTATGGTTCTGGGCTATGCTCATTACACTATGATTATTCTGATTCCACACTATGGTTCTGGGCTATGCTCATTACACTATGATTATTCTGATTCCACACTATGGTTCTGGGCTATGCTCATTACACTATGATTATTCTGATTCCACACCATGGTTCTGGGCTATGCTCATTACACTATGATTATTCTGATTCCACACTATGGTTCTGGGCTATGCTCATTACACTATGATTATTCTGATTCCACACTATGGTTCTGGGCTATGCTCATTACACTATGATTATTCTGATTCCACACTATGGTTCTGGGCTATGCTCATTACACTATGATTATTCTGATTCCACACCATGGTTCTGGGCTATGCTCATTACACTATGATTATTCTGATTCCACACCATGGTTCTGGGCTATGCTCATTACACTATGATTATTATGTTGATATCTTCATCTCTGTGTAGTTGCTTATTGTAAAACAAAAAAGACAGTCAATCTTTCTCTCTTTGGTCAAAACTATACACAGACATGTATGTACAAAGTTATTGTTATACTGTTGGATAACCAAAGTTATTTTTATACTGTTGGATAATCAAAGTTATTTTTATACTGTTGGATAATCAAAGTTATTTTTATACTGTTGGATAATCAAAGTTATTGTTATACTGTTGAAATATACTACAGAAATAGTATGTCCATAATTCTAGTATTCAGATTAATATTTCATGAATTGAATGTAAAGCCGAAACAGTACAGTAGAGTATATAGTACAATATATATCACCCACCCTGACAGTGACCAGGTCATAGAGCAGAACAGCCTTCTCTCTCTTGGTGCTCTGGGGGTTGGAGGTGTCCTGGCCCCCTTGTCCTCCACGGGTCCCTCTAAGCCCAGCCAGGGTGCCTGTATCTGGGCTGAGATTCCCCTCTCCCCCAGGCCCTGGCTTAGGGACACACACTGCTGCCCTGTCCTGCTTCAACCGCTCGATACGCTCCCGAATGTCCGCCTCGCACCCCTCTACCTCAGACCCCCTGTGGTGAAAGTAGGTTGTGTTTTATCAGACAATGTTTTGATGTTGTTTCAGTTTTAAATGTTTGTCAATGTTATTGCATGAAGCCAAAGGGAGATGTCCACATGTTGTGGACAAAACAGTTTTTCTATTATAGTCAGAAGATGCTATTTGATCTGCCACAGACAGACCTGGCTGTATAATAGAGATGGAACCTGGTCTGGATGTGTGTTTCTGTCTCATCAGCACCCCCTGGTGTTGAGAAGGAGGTTGACAACTCCTCAGTTCTTAGACTCCTAAGGGACGGCCTGGGACTGTTGGGCTGCTGACTCTCCATGACCGGGCCTGGGAAGAGGAATGAACTGTTATGAGTGTGTGTGTGTGTGTGTATGTGTGTGTGTGTGTGTGTGTGTGTGTGTGTGTGTGTGTGTGTGTGTGTGTGTGTGTGTGTGTGTGTGTGTGTGTGTGTGTGTGTGTGTGTGTGTGTGTGTGTGTGTGTGTGTGCAAACTGCGAATGTGTTTGTGTCTTTTCCATAAAGAGTAGTTGAGGCGTGTGTGTGTGTGTGTGTGTGTGTGTGTGTGTGTGTGTGTGTGTGTGTGTGTGTGTGTGTGTGTGTGTGTGTGTGTGTGTGTGTGTGTGTGTGTGTGTGTGTGATTTAGCCACCTGCTATGTGTCTCCAGTGTGGTATGACCTGCTGTCTCCTGCCCTCGTACACAGACAGTAACTCACTGTAGGCCTCCTCACACTCCTCACTGTCGATCAAACAGGGAAAACGTTTCATATACAGCAGCAGGACAACACTCTCAGAGCACATGGTCATAGAGGAACAGGTGTCACCACGGAATGTATGTACATTTAACACACGTGTAGGTTACAGGGCTACATGACTTCATCCCCAGGCTCAATTGCTACCACATATTCATGTTCGATAGAGAAAGAGCCGGCCGGTCGGACGAGATTAAGTGCTACGACGTAGCGTAACGATTCCAAACACAATCATCAAGTTCGCTGACGACACGACCGGCGGTAGGACTGATCACCGATGACGAAGAGGCAGCCTACAGGGAGGAGGTCAGAGACCTGGCAGTGTGGTGTCAGTACAACAACCTCTCCCTCAACGTCAGCAAGACTAAGGAGCTGATGGTGGACTACAGGAAACGGAGGGGCGAGCACACCCCCATTAACATCATCCATTAACATCATCCTCATCCACATCGATGGTGCTGTGATGGAGCGGGTCTTACAGATTCCTCGGTGTCCACATCACTGAGAAATGAACAATGCCCACACAGTTGTGAAGAGGGCACGACAACGCCTTGTTCCCCTCGGGAGGCTGAAAAGATTTGACATGGGCCCTCAGATCCTCAAACACATAGACAGCTGCACCAATGAGAACATCTTGACTAGCTGCATACCCACTTGGTAGGACAACTGCAAGGCGCTACAGAGGTTACAGCCCCGCCCATCACTGGGGCCGAGCTCCCTGCCATCCAGGATCTATATACCAGGCGGTGTCACACACTGACACACACTGGACTCGACCCACACACTGACACACACTGGACTCGACCCACACACTGACACACACTGGACTCGACCCACACACTGGACTCTACCCACACACTGGACTCTACCCACACACTGACACACACTGGACTCTACCCACACACTGACACACACTGGACTCTACCCACACACTGACACACACTGGACTCTACCCACACACTGACACATACTTACACTGGCACCTCAACACACACATAATGACTACAAACGCATGCACATCACGTACACGCATCTATACTGACGCCACACACACACAATCACACATACACACACTTTCACCCTCACCACATACACTGCTGCTACTGTTTATTATCTATCTTGTTGCCTAGTCATGTACATAGCTACCTCAATTACCTCCCCTCCCCCTGCACATGGACTCAATTTTTCTACTTCCTGTATGTAGCCATGTTATTTTCTACTCCCTGTATATAGCCATGTTATTGTCTACTTCCTGTATATAGCCATGTTATTTTCTACTCCCTGTATATAGCCATGTTATTGTCTACTTCCTGTATATAGCCATGTTATTGTCTACTTCCTGTATATAGTCATGTTATTGTCTACTCCCTGTATATAGCCATGTTATTGTCTACTTCCTGTATATAGCCATGTTATTTTCTACCATGTTATTTTCTACTTCCTGTATATAGCCATGTTATTTTCTACTTCCTGTATATAGTCATCCTATTGTCTACTCCCTGTATATAGCCATGTTATTTTCTACCATGTTATTTTCTACTCCCTGTATATAGCCATGTTATTGTCTACTCCCTGTATATAGCCATGTGTGTGTCTGTACCAGTATTGGAGAGCCATCTGCAGGGCTGTGCTGTCAGCTTCGTGTCTACTGAGCGTCATACTGATCAGCTCAGACTCTCCCTTTCTCTTGTCCAGAGCTGCAGTCAGACGCTCGTTCCGGGCCTTCAGCCTTTCTATACACCTGTGGGGGTTAACGAGGGAGGTCAGGGCCACGACACACAACACAACACACACCACACAACAACACACAACACACCACACAACACACCACTTGGGAAACACTGACCCACACCAGCAGATCTGGGATCTATTCCATGTTGTAAATCTGTAATTTAACCCTCTCAGTTGTACGTACCTCTGTAGTCTGTCTGTCTCACCCTCCAGGCTGACGCTGGGGCTGGGGCTACGACAGGGGCTGCCTTGTGGGACACTCCCAGGCCAGGGGGAGGGTGATGGAGTGGCCGAGGAGGATATGTCCCCCCCAGTAGAGAGGGCCGGGAAGATCCCAATGGCAATGGGTCTTCTGAGGAACAGAGGTGACCCGGGGAAGGGAGGAGAGCCAAGGAATGAAGGGGAACCAGGGGAACCAGGGGAGGCCCAGCCAGGACTCAGAACCACACCACTGGAGCTCCCTGAGGAGCTGTAGGGAGGAGAGAGGCTGCCTGATCGCCACGCCTTATGGAGGCCCAGTAACTGGCACCAGACCCATAGACAAAGAGAGTTTAGCCATTCGCCAGCAGACAGACATAGTTTGACCATTGTGGTTTCAGCCAAAGCATTATGATGCTAGATCCTTTTAGATCTAGGATTATTGAGATGTAGCCTGTTGCACTTCCACCTACCCTCTCATGTAGACTGTTCCTCTCAACCTCTATGTCTCCCACCGTGACCTTTGCCCCCTCTAGTTCTTCCTGTCTGCTTTGTAGGCTGCTGCGCAGGTCGCAGTTCCGCTGGTGAAGTGCCAGGATGTCCTTCTGGTATTGCTGACGCTCCTCGGGGGGCAGACCAGACGGGTACGAGATCCCAAACTCTCTCTCCATCTCCTCTAAGACCTGAGGAAAGGTTTGAGGTCACACATAACTTAATTAGTTAGGCATGATTCCAGGGTAATTTGGTTTTGAGGCCCACGTGGTAATTAGCCTACATAGGTCACTCAACTGGTAGTTACTGCACTGTAGCCTGTGTTTCGAAAATATCCTGTTAGTGTGTAAAGAATAAAGTTACAAGTTTAAATATAATTCACATTGATAAAGAGTTATTCCAACTAGCTTGTTGCATGGTAATAAAAAATGATGTCACATCATTCCTTGTCACCTGACATTGTGACCGTGTCTCACCTGTGTGACTTGTACCCAGCCGTCCCGGGCGGCTGTGAGGTGTTCCATCTGTCCGTCCTGGCCACAGGCAGTGTGAGAGGCAGCCCAGGCCCTCCTGGTGTTAATGGAACCCTCCAGAACAGACATGACTCCCTGGAGTTCTGACCATACTTCACCACTACCCTCTGCAGGACAACACAGAGCAGAACACGCTATTACGATCATCACTAAAGATCTGTACACCATTCTATTCATTATAAATGTTGTGAAAGGATGTGGTTAACGTACTGATTGACTACTCTTTGTAGTCAACTGCTAACATTTGGATATTGGTAATCACGTCCCCAGGCAGCTCTGCAGTAGCAAACAGCCTGGGGATGAGGTTAGGATATGGGTAAACTGAGCCTGGGGATGAGGTTAGGATATGGGTAAACTGAGCCTGGGGATGAGGTTATGATATGGGTAAACTGAGCCTGGGGATGAGGTTAGGATATGGGTAAACTGAGCCTGGGGATGAGGTTATGATATGGGTAAACTGAGCCTGGGGATGAGGTTATGATATGGGTCAACTGAGCCTGGGGATGAGGTTAGGATATGGGTAAACTGAGCCTGGGGATGAGGTTATGATATGGGTAAACTGAGCCTGGGGATGAGGTTATGATATGGGTAAACTGAGCCTGGGGATGAGGTTATGATATGGGTAAACTGAGCCTGGGGATGAGGTTATGATATGGGTAAACTGAGCCTGGGGATGAGGTTATGATATGGGTAAACTGAGCCTGGGGATGAGGTTATGATATGGGTAAACTGAGCCTGGGGATGAGGTTATGATATGGGTAAACTGAGCATGGGGATGAGGTTAGGATATGGGTAAACTGAGCCTGGGGATGAGGTTAGGATATGGGTAAACTGAGCCTGGGGATGAGGTTAGGATATGGGTAAACAGCCTGGGGATGAGGTTATGATATGGGTAAACTGAGCCTGGGGATGAGGTTATGATATGGGTAAACGGAGCCTGGGGATGAGGTCATGATATGGGTAAACGGAGCCTGGGGATGAGGTCATGATATGGGTAATCTGAGCCTGTGGAAGAGGTTAGGATATGGGTAAACTGAGCCTGGGGATGAAGTTAGAATATGGGTAAGCTGAAACAAGAATGAACGCTTTCTACTGTATCTAAACAAGCATTCAGAAGATCATGACCAAGAAACAAAAACAGGCGGATTATCAAGAAAATGAAAACCTCCCAAATGATAGAGGCTGTTCTTTTCTTTGGACACACAAATAGATTATGTTTGGTCTGGCACAGTAGCCAGAACTACAACCATCATCCCTTTCTGTTCATTGCCACAAAGCACAGTACACACACAGAGAGAGAGATGGATGGATGTGTGGGTATTGTGAATTGTGAAGTCATGCCATGGAGCCTATGCCAACCTCTGTTGGTTACTGGGGCTTTAGATGCGGTGCCAGTGTGTTTCTCTGGGTTGCAGAGGGATGGAGGGGGGCTGGACAGGGAGGCTGGAGCCGGAGGGAGGATGACTGGCTCCTGTGGTTTAAGGTCATCTGGATCACTGAAGAGGAAAGAAGTACATCTTTCTATGAACCAGCAGCTCAGGGCAAGTCTAGTGATATTTTACAGCTCCATGAAGAATGTTCTCTTTCTCTAACACACACCTTGGTGCTTGTAATGCGCCCATTTTCCTGTTGAGTTCAGCAATGATGCTGAGTAGAGTTCCGACCTCCGCCTCACACTGAGCCAGCTCTGCCTGGGAAGGCTCAGAGTTCACCTCGGTGTCAGGGGTCATTGTGGTTACCAGGGTAACCGGGGTCATCTCCTCACCCTCTGACTGTATGTCCAGGGTATCAGATCTCCCTCGTTTGAACTCCTGTGTGGAAATAATGGACATTTTTTCTGACAACATTTTGTTTCATAAAATATATTGGACCTGAGTCAATTCAATTATCTTTTTTTTTACTGTAAACAAACACTAAGGATTTGATATGACCTTTGTTTTTTACTGTAAACAAACACTAAGGATTTGATATGACCCTTCCATAGAACTCTCCATTAAATGACTGACAGCTGCTGTGCTCATGACATGGAGGTTATTGTTGTTCTCTTTGGACAACCATTGTTTTGAGAAGCGGAAGTGTAGGAAACAGAAGCATCCTGCAAAACCACTTCCCGCTCAGAAATATGTAGCCCAAAAAACACGTATAAGTCATGCCAAACTGAAAACAACCTCACTCTTTTTCAACTTCTTGCCTTAATTCTGATAGTGTATAAAATGTACAAATCAACCTACTTGAACTGTTAAAACACAGTTGTCTTTTAAGCAACGTATAAGGGACATTAGTGACTGTGGTACCTGTACAACACAGAGTAAGCAGTGGACAGAAGGATGTGTAAAGTTAGAGTTTGAACCACAGATGATACTCAAGCTCTCAAAGACAATCACACAACCAGATAGATACACAGACAGACTTCAAAGTAATAAAAATAAGCTGGTGCCTGCATTATCTGACACACCAAAGTGTCCAATGAAAGACATCAATGGTGTGAGTTCATTGCAAAATGTGGGTTACTGTACAGGTACACGTAGCCTTGATGGTAAAGAAAAAAGCACTCTAATAATATGACTGTTAGGAAGGCTACCCCTCAAATGTTTTCGTGCCAGCAGTCAGCACCTTTGAACGTGTGTTATGCTTGGTTTGGTACAAGATCAAATTGACAACCCCCCCCCCCCCCCTCAGTTAACAAAGAGGACATGATAGACTTACCTCCATGGCTTCCATGTGTCAGAAGCTCACTGTGATTCTCCTGCTTCTATCTGTTGTCCACTAACTGCCATTAAACACTGGAGAACTGAGCTAACCTCTGTGGTGCTGCTGCAGCCAGACACTGCTATCCTGTTGCCTGTAGTTTTGTATAATTATACCTTCCAATGGTTCCTCCGTTTCTCTCTGTTGTAAAACTTCTGACTGCCTGTGTGCTGCCTACCCTGCTCGACTGGGAGCCCCCCCCCATCTCTCTCTCTCTTTCAGACACTCACCATTTCTCTCTCTCTTTCTATTTATCTATTTCTGTATCTCTCTATCTGTGTGAAGCCTCTGGTGTATTGGTATTTTAGTTTTAGGAGTTCAGTGACATCACTCTGTCTGTTCCAGCTCCATCTCAGCTCCAGGAAATCACAATACATAGATAAAGGCGTTTTGGCATCTAGTAGCAAATGGGGGGGGGAGTCAGATAGTGATCCCAACCCAACCCTTGTTCTCCCTCGCATTGGAACTCTTCCTGTCTGTCTCTGATTGTGTACTGTGTTTTTATCTCAGTTGAGGTGCCCACTTTCAGAAGCTAAGCATAAGCATTTGAGTGACGAAATGGTTGGTAATCCTTCTTAATGCGCGTCCAAGTCCACTTCATGTTTATGAACACTCCCGTGTTTAATTGCTCAATTGTAATTATTTCGTCACTATGGTCTATTTATTGCCTTACCTCCCTAATTTTACTACATTTGCACACACTGTATATAGATATTTCTAATGTGTTATTGACTGTACGTTTGTTTATTCCATGTGTAAATCTGTGTTGTTGTTTGTGTCGCACTGCTTTGCTTTATCTTGGCCAGGTTGCAGTTGTAAATGAGAACTTGTTCTCAACTAGCCTACCTGGTTAAATAAAAAATATGAACTAATAAACTTCAAGTTGCTTCATTATTTACTTGAATTGTGTCATCACATAAATGGGAAGTTACTTGTTTGCTGAAAATAAGTGGACCCATTGACATAATATTAGCAACAATGTATCTGATTACATACAGCATTATATGATTTTACAGGACATTTCATATTTGGACTACAATAACCTCAATTCCCCGCTGCCGGAATTCCTGATTGACATTCTTCCGGTCAGGAAGATGGCCGTACACAACAAATAGTTTGCGAAATATGAACTATATTTCATTCGTTTTCTTCGTTTTATAGACGTATAACCGAGGTATTTCCTGCAAAAAAATGTAAGTTGGCGTTTTAAATCTAACTATGTTTACGCATATCTATGCTTTAGTTTCGATGCTGAGATTGCTAACGTTAGCTAGCCAGCCAGCTGCCTGAGCCGGTGTCTTGTTTGTGTTCATTTACATTGCTAGTTCCAGTATTTAGCTAGCTGGTTTGCTAGCTATGGATTCATCTTGATTCATCCCCTGTATGTGTTCAATATGCAGCCTCTCGCGCTGTTTTTGATATTAGGCTCACATTTTGCCCTGTCCGGAGAAGTGAAAAGTAAACTATTTGTGAAAAGTGAACTATGTGATTAACTGTTGCTGTCGAGAGGCTGGCTGCTGCCTCACTGACTGCCTGCTCCTGGTATCTTTTTATTTCATTTTCTGGAGGGATTAATTTGGCCCCCTGACAGTCGAGAGGATTTCTGAGAAAGGGTTGTGGACGTCTAGACTAGAGGATGCGCCCTGGTTCCCGAAACTCGCACTAGGGATACAGGCCAAATATATCACCTCTCCCCCCCAGCACCAAATCCAGTAGCAGGCCAGCCAATGCATCACACGGATTGATGTCTAAACAGGTTCCTTGGGACGTCACCCCATTGAAGTTTAAAACGACATTTAAAACGATTAGAGTAGGGGTTAGGCTTTAGGGACGTCTCAAGGATCCCTTAGAGCACTAATCCACTCGGCTGCATCACACGTGTCATTCATTGTGTCCATATTTTAAGCTCATCTGTTTCCATCAAATAACCTTTAAAATAAACAAATAACTGAAATATATATCCCCGCAGCAACCAGTATCCATGGAGACCCCACAGCCCGGCCCAGCAGACGGAGAGGAGCGATCAGTGGAGCTGCGGCCCAGAACACGCTCAAACCCGGAGGGTGCAGAGGACAGGCGCAGTAGCACTGGTAGCCTAGGCAACAGCAACCCCAGCACCCCGCAGCCCGCAGTGGGAAGCCGAGTGGAGGGAGAGGGGGAGGCCTCGACCAGCGACAGTCCTCCTAGCTCCACCACCACCACAGTCTCTGCCACCACAGCCCAGACCGTAGCCCCTATAGTGGCAGCTACGGTCAATGCCATAGTAGGCCTGCCCACCCCCACGCCAGTGGCCAAGGACAGGCCCAAACCCACCCAGGCTCCTCCCCCTCTGACGCCCCCCATCCCTCCCACAGCAGAGTTCCAGCTACGAGCACCCCGCGTCAACTGTCCAGAGAAAGTGGTGCGTGATCCTGTATTGTTGATGACTAAAAACGGAATGATATCAAAGGGATGTCATTGCGAGAGATATTGGGCTAATGAAGTTCACTCCTGGGATTTAGGCTAGATGAAAGGACGTGCGAAGGGATGTCATTGTGAGAGATATTGGGCTGATGAAGTTCACTCCTGGGATTTAGGCTAGATGTAAGGACGTGCGAAGGGATGTCATTGTGAGAGATATTGGGCTAATGAAGTTCACTCCTGGGATTTAGGCTAGATGAAAGGACGTGCAAAGGGATGGGCTCAGACCGTGTTGTTCTAAGATTGTAATCCTATATGTTTTATGACAGATCATCTGTTTGGATCTCTCTGAAGAGATGTCATCACAAAAACTGGAGTCCTTCAATGGGTGAGTTCTACTTCTGGTCTTGTTGGCATATTTTTTATTTAACCTTTATTTAACTAGGCAAGTCAGTTAAGAACAAATTCTTATTTACAATGACGGCCTAGGAACAGTGGGTTAACTACCTTGTTCAGGGGCAGAACGACAGATTTGTACCTTGTCAGCTCGGGGATTCGATCAAGCAACTTGTCAGGTTACTAGTCCAACACTTTGACTACTAGGCTGCCCGCCGTCCCATATCTTTTATCTGCTTGACGACACGTGAAATGGCCACTCTCTGACTATGTCCAAAGTTCTGAATCCTTTCCCCTCTCCCTTCAGATCCAAGACCAACGCTCTCAATATTTCCCAGAAGATGATTGAGATGTTTGTGAGAACAAAACACAAGATTGACAAGCGCCATGAGTTTGCCCTGGTGGTTGTTAATGATGATGCCTTGTGGGTGAGTGTTGTTGGCCCATTCACTTTAAGTAAATGTATTTTTCCTGAAGGCCACAACCAAACCGTTATTATTATGCTCAGTTATCACATGGTACTGTATTTGTAATTTGAGTCTAATTCTATTCCATAATTTCCGTATGCATGTGTGTGTTGCTCTCTCTCTCTTAGCTGTCAGGTTTCACCTCTGACCCCAGGGAGCTGTGCAGCTGTCTCTATGACCTGGACACCAACGTGTGTGAAACCTTCAGTATCCTTCCTTTGTCACAACAACAGCAAGCCATTCAGCCTGTAGTGTAGTCTAGTGTGGTATTGTATTACTGTTGGGGCTAAACATCCTGGAAGTTGTCTCCTTAATATCCTTCACCAGATCTAGAGGATCTTCTTAGTGTTATGTAAGTTACATCACTTCCTCCTTTAATCACTTCTCTCCTTTTCCCTTCTGCTGTGGTTCTAACGGTTGTCCTGTATCGTCTGCTGTGGTCGTAACTGCTGTCCTGTATCCTCTGCTGTGGTTGTAACTGCTGTCCTGTATCGTCTGCTGTGGTCGTAACTGCTGTCCTGTACCCTCTGCTGTGGTTGTAACTGCTGTCCTGTATCGTCTGCTGTGGTCGTAACTGCTGTCCTGTATCGTCTGCTGTGGTTGTAACTGCTGTCCTGTATCGTCTGCTGTGGTTGTAACTGCTGTCCTGTATCCTCTGCTGTGGTCGTAACTGCTGTCCTGTATCGTCTGCTGTGGTTGTAACTGCTGTCCTGTATCCTCTGCTGTGGTCGTAACTGCTGTCCTGTATCCTCTGCTGTGGTCGTAACTCTTGTCCTGTATCCTCTGCTGTGGCTGTAACTGCTGTCCTGTATCCTCTGCTGTTGTCGTAACTGCTGTCCTGTATCCTCTGCTGTCCTTGTAGCCGTCAGAAGATAGATCTTCCTCTCATGGACAACATCCAGACCATCCCCCCTCCGTTTGTAGTCAGGACTCTCCTCATCTACAGTAGACACGCTGGACAGCTGCAGTTCAGCCCCTCAGACGCTGTCAATGTAAGGGACAATACTGGACCACCACTGTAACAACCTACTACTGTCTACTGTTAACTCTACTACTATACCACCGCTGTAACAACCTACTACTGTCTACTGTTAACTCTACTACTATACCAACACTATCAACCTACTACTGTTAACTCTACTACTATACCACCACTATCAACCTACTACTGTTAACTCTACTACTATACCACCGCTGTAACAACCTACTACTGTCTACTGTTAACTCTACTACTATACCAACACTATCAACCTACTACTGTTAACTCTACTACTATACCAACACTATCAACCTACTACTGTTAACTCTACTACTATACCACCACTATCAACCTACTACTGTCTACTGTTAACTCTACTACTGTCTACTGTTAACTCTACTACTATACCAACACTATCAACCTACTACTGTTAACTCTACTACTATACCAACACTATCAACCTACTACTGTTAACTCTACTACTATACCAACTATCAACCTACTACTGTTAACTCTACTACTAAACCACCACTATCAACCTACTACTGTTAACTCTACTACTAAACCAACACTATCAACCTACTACTGTCTACTGTTAACTCCACTACTATACCAACACTATCAACCTACTACTGTCTACTGTTAACTCTACTACTATACCAACACTATCAACCTACTACTGTTAACTCTACTACTATACCAACACTATCAACCTACTACTGTCTACTGTTAACTCTACTACTGTCTACTGTTAACTCTACTACTATACCAACTATCAACCTACTACTGTTAACTCTACTACTATACCAACACTATCAACCTACTACTGTTAACTCTACTACTATACCAACTATCAACCTACTACTGTTAACTCTACTACTATACCAACACTATCAACCTACTACTGTTAACTCTACTACTAAACCAACACTATCAACCTACTACTGTCTACTGTTAACTCTACTACTGTCTACTGTTAACTCTACTACTATACCAACACTATCAACCTACTACTGTTAACTCTACTACTATACCAACACTATCAACCTACTACTGTTAACTCTACTACTATACCACCACTGTGTCCATCACCTTATCAGACGTCTACTGCTCTGACTTCACTGAATACTATTTTGTACAGCTGTGTATCACATGTCTTATATCTGTGGTGAGACCTAGCTCTTTCAGTGTTTGGTATTATTTGAACAGAGACACTTACTATCCTTGTCTCATCCTGCAGAGCATGCTGCTGTCTCCCTACTTCTTCTTTGATGTGGTTTACCTTCACAACGGGGCTGAGGAGCAGGGGGATGAGGCCAGCTGGAGGGTGAGTGGTCGAGGAGAGGGAGGGATTCAAGGAGAACAACGGCACAGACATTCATCCAAGCTCTGAAATGTTACTATGTGAGATTGTGAAGCCTGCTGAAAAAACACAATTCCATCTTTTAGTGGCACCTTACAGCTCATGTACACTACATGACCAAAAGTAAATGGACACCCTCCCTCACAATAGTGTTTACGGCCACAAATACACTACATGACCAAAAGTAAATGGACACCTGCTCGTTGAACATCTTATTCCAAAATCATGGGCATTATTATGGAGTTGGTCCCCATTTGCTGCTGTAACAGCCTCCACTCTTCTGGGAAGGCTTTCCACTAGCTGTTGGAACATTGCTGCGGGGACTTGCTTCCATTCATCCACAAGAGCATTAGTGAGGTTGGGCACTGATGTTGAGCGATTAGGTCTGGCTCGCAGTTGGCGTTTCATCCCAAAGGTGTTCGATGGGGTTGAGGTCAGGGCTCTGTGCAGGCCAGTCAAGTTCTTCCACATAGATATCAACAAACCTTTTATGTATGGATCTCGCTTTGTGCACGGGGGCATTGTCATGCTAAAACAGGAAAGGGCCTTCCCCAAACTGTTGCCACAATGTTGGAAGCACAGAATCATCTAGAATGTCATTGTATGATGTAGCGTTAAGATTTCCCTTCACTGGACCAAAGGGGCCTAATCCGAACCATGTAAAACAGCCCCAGACATTATTCATCCTCCACCAAACTTTACAGTTGGCAGTGCTATGCATTCGGGCAGGTAGGTTTCTCCTGGCATCCACCACACCCAGATTCGTCTGTTGGACTGCCAGATGTTGAAGCGTGATTCATCAAACCAAATGTTATTAGTCGCTTGGGCTCGAATACAACAGCTGTAGGTAGACCTTACAGTAAAATGCTGAATACAACAGTTGTAGGTAGACCTTACAGTGAAATGCTGAATACAACAGGTGTAGTAGACCTTACAGTGAAATGCTGAATACAACAGGTGTAGTAGACCTTACAGTGAAATGCTGAATACAACAGGTGTAGTAGACCTTACAGTAAAATGCTGAATACAACAGGTGTAGTAGACCTTACAGTAAAATGCTGAATACAACAGCTGTAGGTAGACCTTACAGTAAAATGCTGAATACAACAGGTGTAGGTAGACCTTACAGTAAAATGCTGAATACAACAGGTGTAGTAGACCTTACAGTGAAATGGTGAATACAACAGGTGTAGTAGACCTTACATTGAAATGCTGAATACAACAGGTGTAGGTAGACCTTACAGTGAAATGCTGAATACAACAGGTGTAGTAGACCTTACAGTGAAATGCTGAATACAACAGGTGTAGGTAGACCTTACAGTGAAATGCTGAATACAACAGGTGTAGTAGACCTTACAGTGAAATGCTGAATACAACAGGTGTGGTAGACCTTACAGTGAAATGCTGAATACAACAGGTGTAGTAGACCTTACAGTGAAATGCTGAATACAACAGGTGTAGGTAGACCTTACAGTGAAATGCTGAATACAACAGGTGTAGTAGACCTTACAGTAAAATACTGAATACAACAGGTGTAGTAGACCTTACAGTAAAATACTGAATACAACAGGTGAAGTAGACCTTACAGTAAAATGCTGAATACAACAGGTGTAGTAGACCTTACAGTGAAATGCTGAATACAACAGGTGTAGTAGACCTTACAGTGAAATGCTGAATACAACAGGTGTAGTAGACCTTACAGTAAAATACTGAATACAACAGGTGTAGTAGACCTTACAGTAAAATGCTGAATACAACAGGTGTAGTAGACCTTACAGTAAAATGCTGAATACAACAGGTGTAGTAGACCTTACAGTGAAATGCTGAATACAACAGGTGTAGTAGACCTTACAGTAAAATACTGGATACAACAGGTGTAGTAGACCTTACAGTAAAATGCTGAATACAACAGGTGTAGTAGACCTTACAGTGAAATGCTGAATACAACAGGTGTAGTAGACCTTACAGTAAAATACTGAATACAACAGGTGTAGTAGACCTTACAGTAAAATGCTGAATACAACAGGTGTAGTAGATCTTACAGTAAAATGCTGAATACAACAGGTGTAGTAGATCTTACAGTAAAATGCTGAATTACAACAGGTGTAGTAGACCTTACAGTAAAATGATGAATACAACAGGTGTAGTAGATCTTACAGTAAAATGCTGAATTACAACAGGTGTAGTAGACCTTACAGTAAAATGATGAATACAACAGGTGTAGTAGATCTTACAGTAAAATGCTGAATACAACAGGTGTAGTAGACCTTACAGTAAAATGATGAATACAACAGGTGTAGTAGACCTTACAGTGAAATGCTGAATACAACAGGTGTAGTAGACCTTACAGTGAAATGCTGAATACAACAGGTGTAGTAGACCTTACAGTGAAATGCTGAATACAACAGGTGTAGTAGACCTCACAGTAAAATGATGAATACAACAGGTGTAGTAGATCTTACAGTAAAATGCTGAATTACAACAGGTGTAGTAGACCTTACAGTAAAATGATGAATACAACAGGTGTAGTAGATCTTACAGTAAAATGCTGAATTACAACAGGTGTAGTAGACCTTACAGTGAAATGCTGAATACAACAGGTGTAGTAGACCTTACAGTAAAATGATGAATACAACAGGTGTAGTAGATCTTACAGTGAAATGCTGAATACAACAGGTGTAGTAGACCTTACAGTAAAATGATGAATACAACAGGTGTAGTAGATCTTACAGTAAAATGCTGAATTACAACAGGTGTAGTAGACCTTACAGTAAAATGCTGAATACAACAGGTGTAGTAGACCTTACAGTAAAATGCTGAATACAACAGGTGTAGTAGACCTTACAGTAAAAGGATGAATACAACAGGTGTAGTAGACCTTACAGTGAAATGATGAATACAACAGGTGTAGTAGACCTTACAGTGAAATGATGAATACAACAGGTGTAGTAGACCTTACAGTGAAATGCTGAATACAATAGGTGTAGTAGACCTTACAGTAAAATGCCGAATACAACAGGTGTAGTAGACCTTACAGTAAAATGCTGAATACAACAGGTGTAGTAGACCTTACAGTGAAATGCTGAATACAACAGGTGTATTAGACCTTACAGTAAAATGCTGAATACAACAGGTGTAGGTAGACCTTACAGTGAAATGCTGAATACAACAGGTGTAGTAGACCTTACAGTGAAATGCTGAATACAACAGGTGTAGGTAGACCTTACAGTGAAATGCTGAATACAACAGGTGTAGTAGACCTTACAGTGAAATGCTGAATACAACAGGTGTGGTAGACCTTACAGTGAAATGCTGAATACAACAGGTGTAGTAGACCTTACAGTGAAATGCTGAATACAACAGGTGTAGGTAGACCTTACAGTGAAATGCTGAATACAACAGGTGTAGTAGACCTTACAGTAAAATACTGAATACAACAGGTGTAGTAGACCTTACAGTAAAATACTGAATACAACAGGTTTAGTAGACCTTACAGTAAAATGCTGAATACAACAGGTGTAGTAGACCTTACAGTGAAATGCTGAATACAACAGGTGTAGTAGACCTTACAGTGAAATACTGAATACAACAGGTGTAGTAGACCTTACAGTAAAATACTGAATACAACAGGTGTAGTAGACCTTACAGTAAAATGCTGAATACAACAGGTGTAGTAGACCTTACAGTGAAATGCTGAATACAACAGGTGTAGTAGACCTTACAGTAAAATACTGAATACAACAGGTGTAGTAGACCTTACAGTAAAATGCTGAATACAACAGATGTAGTAGACCTTACAGTGAAATGCTGAATACAACAGGTGTAGTAGACCTTACAGTAAAATACTGAATACAACAGGTGTAGTAGACCTTACAGTAAAATGCTGAATACAACAGGTGTAGTAGATCTTACAGTAAAATGCTGAATACAACAGGTGTAGTAGATCTTACAGTAAAATGCTGAATTACAACAGGTGTAGTAGACCTTACAGTAAAATGATGAATACAACAGGTGTAGTAGATCTTACAGTAAAATGCTGAATTACAACAGGTGTAGTAGACCTTACAGTAAAATGATGAATACAACAGGTGTAGTAGATCTTACAGTAAAATGCTGAATACAACAGGTGTAGTAGACCTTACAGTAAAATGATGAATACAACAGGTGTAGTAGATCTTACAGTGAAATGCTGAATACAACAGGTGTAGTAGACCTTACAGTGAAATGCTGAATACAACAGGTGTAGTAGACCTTACAGTGAAATGCTGAATACAACAGGTGTAGTAGACCTTACAGTAAAATGATGAATACAACAGGTGTAGTAGATCTTACAGTAAAATGCTGAATTACAACAGGTGTAGTAGACCTTACAGTAAAATGATGAATACAACAGGTGTAGTAGATCTTACAGTAAAATGCTGAATTACAACAGGTGTAGTAGACCTTACAGTGAAATGCTGAATACAACAGGTGTAGTAGACCTTACAGTAAAATGATGAATACAACAGGTGTAGTAGATCTTACAGTGAAATGCTGAATACAACAGGTGTAGTAGACCTTACAGTAAAATACTGAATACAACAGGTGTAGTAGACCTTACAGTAAAATGCTGAATACAACAGGTGTAGTAGACCTTACAGTAAAATGCTGAATACAACAGGTGTAGTAGATCTTACAGTAAAATGCTGAATACAACAGGTGTAGTAGACCTTACAGTGAAATGCTGAATACAACAGGTGTAGTAGACCTTACAGTAAAATGCTGAATACAACAGGTGTAGTAGACCTTACAGTAAAATACTGAATACAACAGGTGTAGTAGACCTTACAGTAAAATGCTGAATACAACAGGTGTAGGTAGACCTTACAGTAAAATACTGAATACAACAGGTGTAGTAGACCTTACAGTAAAATGCTGAATACAACAGGTGTAGTAGACCTTACAGTAAAATGCTGAATACAACAGGTGTAGGTAGACCTTACAGCAAATTGTTTGGGTAGCCATTTGATGAGATGCTCAGGAGTCTTATGGCTTGAGGGTTTAGAAGCCTCTTGTACCTAGACTTGGCCCTCCGGTACCGCTTGCTGTGCGGTAGCAGAGTGAACAGTCTTTGACTGGGGTGGCTGGGGTCTTTAACAATTTTTAGGGCCTTCCTCTGACACCGCCTGGTATAGAGGTCCTGGATGGCAGGAAGCTTTGCCCCAGTGATGTACTGGGCCGTACGCACTACCCTCTGTAGTGCCTTGCGGTCAGAGGCCAAGCAGTTGCCATACCAGGCAGTTTAGAACCTTTTGAGGATCTGAGGACCCATGCAAAATCTTTTCAGTCTCCTGAGGGGGGATAGGTTTTGTTGTGCCCTCTTCACGACTGTCTTGATGTGCTTGGACCATGTTAGGTTGTTGGTGATGTGGACACCAAGGAACTTGAAGCTCTCAACCTGCTCCACTACAGTATCGTCAATGAGAATGGGAGCGTGCTCGGTCCTCTTTTTCCTGTAGTCCACAATCATCTCCTTTGTCTTGATCACAATGAGGGATTCATCATTCCAGAGAACGTGTTTCCGCTGTTCCAGAGTCCAATGGCAGCAAGCTTCACACCACTAGTCGACGCGTGGCATTGTGCATGGTGATCTTAGGGTTGTGTGCGGCTGCTCAGCCATGGAAACCCATTTCATTAAGCTCCCGACGAACAGTTATTGTGCTTACATTCCTTCCAGAGGCAGTTTGGAACTTGGCAGTGAGTGTTGCAACCGAGGACAGACGGTTTTTCAGCACTCGGCGGTTCTGTTCTCTGAGCTTGTGTGGCCTACCACTTTGCGGCTGAGCCGTTGTTGCTCCAAGACGTTTCCACTTCACAATAACAGCACTTAGAGTTGACCGGGGCAGTTCAAGCAGGGCAGTGGCTGAAATAGCCAAATCCACACATTTTAAGGGGTGTCCACATACTTTTGTATATACAGTGCATTCGGAAAGAATTCAGACCCCTTGACTTTGACTTTACAGCATTTTTCTGAAATTGATTTAAATGTTTTTTTTTCCTCATCAATCTACACACAATACCCCATAATGACATCACAATACCCCATAATGACATCACAATACCCCATAATGACATCACAATACCCCATAATGACAAAGCAAAATCATTTTTTTTTAAACATTTTTGCAAATATATAAATAAATAACATTGCTGCACAGCTATTTCCAGGTCCATGTTTGATCCAGTTCTAGTCCGGGCACTAGCTGGGCCACTCATGGAAATTCAGAGAATTGTCCTGAAGCCGTCCTTGCTTTGTCTTGGCTGTGTGCTTAGGGTCATGAGCGCTCTGGAGCAGGTTTTCATCAAGGATCTCTCTGTACTTTCATCCTTTTATTTTTCCCTCGATCCCGACTAGTCTCCCAGTCCCTGCCTCTGAAAAACCTCCCCAGAGCATGATGCTGCCACCACCATGCTTCACCGCAGGGATGGTGCCAGGTTTCCTCCAGATGTGACACTTGGCATTCAGACCAAAAAGTTCAATCTTGTTTCTCATGGTCTGAAAGTCCTTTAGGTGCCTTTTGGCAAACTCCAAGTGGGCTGTTGTGCCTTTTACTGAGGAGTGGCTTCCGTCTGGCCACTCTACCATAAAGGCCTGATTGGTGGAGTGCTGCAGAAATGGTTGTCGTTCTGGAAGGTTCTCCCATCTCCACAGAGGAACTCTGGAGCCCTGACCAAGGGCCTTCTCCCCGATTGCTCAATTTGGCCGGGTGGCCAGCTCAAAAAGTCTTGGTGGTTCCAAACTTCATCCATTTGAGAATGACGAAGGACACTGTGTTTCGGGGGGCCTTCAATGCTGCAGAAATCTTTTGGTACCCTTCCCCCAGATTGTGCCTCAACACAATCACCTGAGCTCAATTTTGAGTCTCATAGCAAAGGGTCTGTATACTTATATGTGTGTGTGTGTGTGTGTATATATATATAACTTCGCAAACTTTTTTTTTTTTTCATCCATTTTAGAATAAGGCTGTAACGTAACAAAATGGAAAAAGTCAAGTGGTCTGAATACTTTCTGAATTCACTTCCTGTTCTATCACTGAAACCTGAAAAACTGTTCCACTTAGAGGAGATATCGTTTCACTTAAACTGTAATTTCTTATCTCTCTGTAGGACATCTACACATCGTTCTGTAACCTGGACTCCAAAGGCACCTGTTACCACTTCGAGGTATCTCTGTGTGGGCCGGCCATCGAGCTCCACAACTGCATGGCCAAGCTGCTGTCCCACCCCCTCCAGAGACCCTTCCAGAGCCATGCCTCCTACAGCCTGCTAGAGGGAGATGACCCCCAGGACGTAGAGGCCACCGTCTAACTGGAGGTGCCTGGTAGAGTGACGGACCCCCAGGGGAGGCCAGTGTTTAACTTGGGGGTCTTCAGAGTACCCTGGTCCTGGAGAGTTACAGGGTCTGCAGGCTTTTGCTAATTTGACACTGAATCAAGAGGTGTGTTAGTGCAGGGTTGGAGCAAAAGCCTGCTGAGTAAAGTGTGTTAGTGCCTGGCGCTGGACTAAGTGTTTGCACACGCTGTAGCTCTCCAGAACCAGGCTTGGAGAACACTGCTCTAACTGGACAAGGAGATGGGTTGCTAGGAGATGGGTTGCTAGGAGATAACAATGGGGAAATTAAGAAGCATGTGTGTATGTATTCCATTTTGTTTTAAACCTGATCTGGGGACAGTGTTTTCCCTACAAGTCTTAAAGAGTGAAATCCATGGTGGCACTTCTAGGCCTACACAATAGATGTGACCCATTTCCATTGCTGGCTTGTGGAAAACCTACATTGAAATAACTAAATATAGCTATATACACTGTCAGGAGCAAGGTTGTTGTCATGGGCTGTTTGGGAAAGGTTGTAAACTGATTCGTTTTCTTGTTTTTCCATCCGTACACCCTCTGATGGGTACGTTTGCCTTGTCAGATCGGCTGTCTATATTCCCACTTATGTTGCTTGTCTTGTCAATTGTACTTTCGTTGATCTGTATCTGATGATTAAAAGATAAATGTTCGGTTAAATCTACATGTTGTTTTTGTGTCCCAGACCCAGTATGTCTTTTCACCACTAGGTGGCAGTATATATATATATATATATATATATATATATATATATATATATATATATATATATATATATGTGTCCTTTAGAAAGTTTAGTCAAGCAATGGTTGTCAGCCCCCGTACTCGTGGGGCTACGGTCTCTTTTTAATGTTTCACTGCTAATATACTGCTTTGTAGGGGCATCTATTGAGATTAGAGACCCAGGTATAATTAAATATTTGATTTAAAAAGCGAGGATAAACATCCCTCGAGGACCACAGTCTTTATCTTAGAGTTATGGAGACAAAGGCAACTTAGACTGTTTTTGTTTCAGAGATGTCAGTCCCTCTGACCTGTATCTCATAACGCTTCAAAAAATATATCATGTTTTTACAAGCATCTATCTTGAGAGGTTATGGCAAAAACATCAACAGCCTCTCTAAAACAGATTAAAGAACAGAAATCAAATATGTCAGTAGCCACCCGCTCGGCACAACCTGGTTCAATCACTGTCATTTGTCAACGTATTGTGAAGTGGAATCAGGGCCTAAAACTAACTTTTTTTGTATACCAGGCACTGGCAGGTAGATTAAAATGTATCTACCAGACACTATAATCTACCAGACACTAATCTACCAGTCACTATAATCTACCAGACACTATAATCTACCAGACACTATATTCTACCAGACACTATATTCTAACAGTCACTATAATCTACCAGACACTATATTCTAACAGTCACTATAATCTACCAGACACTATATTCTAACAGTCACTATAATCTACCAGACACTATAATCTACCAGTCACTATAATCTACCAGACACTATAATCTACCAGACACTATATTCTAACAGTCACTATAATCTACCAGACACTATATTCTAACAGTCACTATAATCTACCAGACACTATATTCTAACAGTCACTATAATCTACCAGACACTAATCTACCAGTCACTATAATCTACCAGACACTATAATCTACCAGACACTATATTCTACCAGACACTATATTCTAACAGTCACTATAATCTACCAGACACTATATTCTAACAGTCACTATAATCTATCAGACACTATAATCTACCAGACACTATAATCTACCAGACACTATAATCTACCAGACACTATAATCTACCAGACACTATATTCTAACAGTCACTATAATCTACCAGACACTATATTCTAACAGTCACTATAATCTATCAGACACTATAATCTACCAGACACTATAATCTACCAGACACTATAATCTACCAGACACTATATTCTAACAGTCACTATAATCTACCAGACACTATAATCTACCAGACACTATAATCTACCAGACACTATAATCTACCAGACACTATATTCTAACAGTCACTATAATCTACCAGACACTATAATCTACCAGACACTATAATCTACCAGACACTATATTCTAACAGTCACTATAATCTACCAGACACTATATTCTAACAGTCACTATAATCTACCAGACACTATATTCTACCAGACACTATAATCTACCAGACACTAGATTCTAACAGTCACTATAATCTCCCAGACACTATAATCTACCAGACACTATAATCTACCAGACACTATAATCTACCAGACACTATAATCTACCAGACACTATATTCTAACAGTCACTATAATCTACCAGACACTAATCTACCAGTCACTATAATCTACCAGACACTATAATCTACCAGACACTATAATCTACCAGACACTATAATCTATCAGACACTATAATCTACCAGACACTATATTCTAACAGTCACTATAATCTATCAGACACTATAATCTACCAGACACTATAATCTACCAGACACTATAATCTACCAGTCACTATAATCTACCAGACACTATAATCTATCAGACACTATAATCTACCAGTCACTATAATCTACCAGACACTATAATCTACCAGACACTATAATCTACCAGACACTATAATCTACCAAACACTATAATCTACCTGACACTATAATCTACCAGACACTATAATCTACCAGACACTATAATCTACCAGACACTATATTCTACCAGACACTATAATCTACCAGACACTATAATCTACCAGACACTATAATCTACCAGACACTATATTCTACCAGACACTATAATCTACCAGACACTATAATCTACCAGACACTATAATCTACCAGACACTATAATCTACCAGACACTATAATCTATCAGACACTATATTCTAACAGTCACTATAATCTATCAGACACTATAATCTACCAGACACTATAATCTACCAAACACTATAATCTACCAGACACTATAATCTACCAGACACTATAATCTACCAGACACTATAATCTACCAGACACTATATTCTACCAGACACTATAATCTACCAGACACTATAATCTACCAGACACTATAATCTACCAGACACTATATTCTACCAGACACTATAATCTACCAGACACTATATTCTAACAGTCACTATAATCGATCAGACACTATAATCTACCAGACACTAATCTACCAGACACTATAATCTATCAGACACTATATTCTAACAGTCACTATAATCTACCAGACACTAATCTACCAGACACTATAATCTATCAGACACTATATTCTAACAGTCACTATAATCTACCAGACACTATAATCTACCAGACACTATAATCTATCAGACACTATAATCTATCAGACACTATAATCTATCAGACACTATAATCTACCAGACACTATAATCTATCAGTCACTAATCTACCAGACACTATAATCTACCAGACACTATATTCTAACAGTCACTATAATCTACCAGACACTATAATCTACCAGACACTATATTCTACCAGACACTATAATCTACCAGTCAAAATATGTTTCCACCATAATTAATCCCAAAAATAAATGAGCATGCTTAGCAATATTTCTAAAATATGAAATGTATTACTAGTAAGAAGTAATGTGCTATATTGCTCGATTTAATTTAATATTCTGTGACCTGAGTCTTCTAACCAAAATGTCCCAGACAAAATGTTTCGGCTGCTGCATTGAGCCAGCGGCATACCACCCTGCATCTCACTGCTGGCTGGCCTCTGAAGGTGAGCAGGGTTAGTCCTGGATGGGAGACCAGATGCTGCTGGAAGTGGTGTTGGATGGCCAACAGGAGGCACTATTTATTTCCTCTGGTCTAAAACAAATTTCCCAATGCCCCAGGGCAGTGATTTGGGACATTGCCCTGTGTAGGGTGCTGTCTTTCGGATTAGACGTTAAACAGGTGTCCTGACTCTGTGGTCACTAAAGATTGCGTTGCACTTATTGTAAGAGTAGGGGTGTTAACCCCAGTGTCCTGGCTAAATTCCCAAATCTGGCCTTCATACAGTCACCTAATCATCCCCAGGTTACAATTGGCTCATTCATCTCCTCTCCCCTGTAACTATTCCCCAGGTCGTTGCTGTAAATGAGAATGTGTTCTCAGTCAACTTTACCTGGTTAAATAAAAAAATGAAGGTTACCTTGGTAACAGGGCCACTTGGGTCGCCCAGTGAGTCTCACTAGTAGAGGTCTCTTTCTGCTAGCAGTGGAAGCAAACTCAAACATTGAAAAGCAACCTAGCTTGAGAACAAATCTATGTAAATAACCAAGAAACACAAGAACAAAGTCTCACTTTAGTAGACTTATGAGTATATTAGACCAAGTTTAATGACTGTTCGCAATGCTTCTAAAAACAAATCGTTCAGCACTTCACTCACAGTGTTCACAGCAGCCCCCCAGACACAGACATTCTCTTCAATCATCTTGAAATAACATATACTTAAACACTGGAAATCAACCAAAAGTCAAATGCTTTATTATCTATTATTAAATGTTTAAATTAAATGTTGAAAGTGCATGGGCAACAGAGAGAAACACAATTGTGCAGTTTGAGGCCATTTGGCAGAGAGGAGATGGGGGTTGTGAGCAGGTGGGTCTGGGCATGTAGATATGTTGTAGTTTGTATGTTTTATATTGTAAAATATGTTAACAATCGTACAAAAATATATAACAAAACAGAAATTCCAGTAACTTCTGATTAATTAAAAGTAAATCACATTTCGGAGTAAAACGCAGTGCTATCATGCTAAACAACCCAAATGCCAAATTCCTGATCACATTCCATCCACAAATGAATGAACAATGTGATCCACACATGCAGATGCTATTTCCTGTTCCCCAGGCAGCACACAGACACAGGGGCAGCTATGATAGAGGAGTTAACAGAACAACAATAAGGAACTGTCCTCCTCTCAGGGATCACAAAATAACAACTATTCCCCACAGTGCTGCATGGGCCACGTCCACATTTGGTGTCTGGGAAAGGTGAGAGAGGTCTGACTGTGAGAAGCCTGGGCTGTTGTCTGGGAGGGGTGAGAGAGGTCTGACTGTGAGAAGCCTGGGCTGGTGTCTGGGAAGGGTGAGAGAGGTCTGACTGAGAAGCCTGGGCTGGTGTCTGGGAGGGGTGAGAGAGGTCTGACTGTGAGAAGCCTGGGCTGGTGTCTGGGAAGGGTGAGAGAGGTCTGACTGAGAAGCCTGGGCTGGTGTCTGGGAGGGGTGAGAGAGGTCTGACTGTGAGAAGCCTGGGATGGTGTCTGGGAGGGGTGAGAGAGGTCTGACTGTGAGAAGCCTGGGCTGGTGTCTGGGAGGGGTGAGAGAGGTCTGACTGTGAGAAGCCTGGGCTGGTGTCTGGAAGGGGTGAGAGAGGTCACTGTGAGAAGCCTGGGCTGGTGTCTGGGAGGGGTGAGAGAGGTCTGACTGTGAGAAGCCTGGGCTGGTGTCTGGGAGGGGTGAGAGAGGTCTGACTGTGAGAAGCCTGGGCTGGTGTCTGGGAGGGGTGAGAGAGGTCTGACTGTGAGAAGCCTGGGCTGGTGTCTGGAAGGGGTGAGAGAGGTCACTGTGAGAAGCCTGGGCTGGTGTCTGGGAGGGGTGAGAGAGGTCTGACTGTGAGAAGCCTGGGCTGGTGTCTGGGAGGGGTGAGAGAGGTCTGACTGTGAGAAGCCTGGGCTGGTGTCTGGGAGGGGTGAGAGGTCACTGTGAGAAGCCTGGGCTGGTGTCTGGGAGGGGTGAGAGAGGAAGAATACACAGAGCCTGCTCTGGTGTCTAGGACGCAACGTATCTCCCAACATGATATCTCAACCTCATTTCTAATATTTCTTTTGTAATGCTTTTTATTTTCAAATGAAACAACTGGTATCTCAGCTCCTGTTGGGTTGACATAAAACAACAAGATAGATGTTCACACTAACATACCAAGATAGATGGATCAGTCCTTCAGCCATGCCTCATCTGCAAATATCTCATGACTTTACTATATGGATTTGATATGTCTTTGTACATTGTCGTTTTTTATTTCAATATATTTGATATGTTATTCTGTGATGATAGTCTCTGACGGTTGTAGGAGGGCTGTGCAGTGCTAGCAATGTGAAAGTGATGTCAGCCCAGACGTCCCTGCTGACCCGGGTGAAGTTATGATAACCTCTTGAGCGGTGTGCTGGCTGGGCCGGGCTACCCAGGGGCCAGGGGAGGGCCAGGAAGGAGTCACAGTGTAGGAAGTGTGCCTCCGCGTTTATAAACATGGTCCTCAGGGTCACCCTTTACATAGATACAGGACTACTGACAAAGAGAATTTGACTCTGGTTCGTTTTAAACATTAGTAACCTAAGAGTTTACTCATTTTGAGGCTTCAGCACTTTTTGAGAGAGCACCAAGAGAGCTTTTTGAAGGAGGGAAATTCCCCTGAGAAACCAAAGAGACCTCCATTGACTTTTCAATACCCTCTTCTTGACCACACCGACATCCAGCAGCGATGTACAGTGGCAACAGCTACTCACAGGCCAAGTTTGGTCTGGAGGCCAAGGACATCCATAAGGCAAAGGGAAAGAGCTGCGGCTACTACATGAGGGTGGTCTTCTTCTTCTCCTCTCTGATCCAGTCCCTCATCATCGTGAGCCTGGTGCTGTTCCTGGTCTACGGCCAGCCAGAGAAGTCTGCTGAAGAGAGGAGGGTAGTGGAGCTGGAGCAGAGTTTGAACAGGATCAGCGAGAACAACATTAACCTGAGGAAGGATAAAGCTGACCTGGGAGCTGCGCTGGGGGCCAGGAAGGCTGAGAAGACAGCCCTGGAGGGAGAGGTGGCCATGATAAAGAAAGCAGCGAATGCCTCCGGGGAGCAGATCAGAGCCCTCATACTGAAAGCGGTGAGGAGATGGGACTGTAACATTATGATGTAATATAAATAGATACTAGCTCATGTTTTGTTCATTTTGATTTTGTGAGCTGATGTACAGCACTAGAAGCATTTAGTGTGCAGGAATTATTTTGGCATTAGATCTGAGAAATAATTACTATACAGAGACAATTATACATTTATTAAAAACATTTTTTTTAACTGTTTCTGCTGCAAATGATATCAATTTTCTCTTGTGAAATTGATTTATGTTTTATCTCAGAGGTTAGATAAAAACAAATGTTTTTGCACTTACATGACTATAATGTAAGAATATCTGCACACTAACATTTCTCCCAAAAAGTGACAGTTTATTTCAATTAGAGGAGCATAGCTAACATTTATGAAGAATAAACCTGACCCTTTCTGTCCTCCACAGAGCCAGTGTGAAACAGACAAGAAGAAAATAGAGATGAGCCGTGCTACCCATGTCCGGGGACCCACCACCCCTTTAATCTTCGCCACTCCTAACAGTACGTTACTACTTCCCCTTTGTCCCTCAGGCTTAGGCAGAGCGTTCTCTTCTAATACTGGGATAGAGACCTGACACAGTGACACAGTACATTGACCCAAACATTTCAATCTAATAACAACAAGTCACAACAATTTCTGCTGTGATATCTTTTCTCCTCAGCTGAGGTAAAAACCCTCCAGTCTCTGAACTCCCAGCAGGCAGCAATGATCAAACTGATCGAAGCCAACTTCACCCAGACCAACCAGTACATCCGCATCGAGAGGGACAATGCCATCAAGGACCGTGACGCCCACAACCTTGAGACCATCTCTTTGCGGAGGGAGAACAACAACCTGAAGGAACATCTGAAACTCTACACCCAGAAGTGTAAAGAGGACTTTGCCAAGTCTCTGGAGGGGATCCAAATGGTGACCAGTAACTTCCTGGTGCGCATCGACAACCTGTTCCCCCACTCCATGACCTTTCACCTGACCTGTGAGAAGCAGACAGAGCAGATGGAGAACATCAGGGCCAGATGCTCCAACCTGTCTAAGGAGGTTGAGGACAAGTTCCAGAGATACCTGGACAACGTGGGGAACAAGGTATGTAGAAGAACCAGACCTGGGTCAAATATTTATGTAACATACTTTGAAAGTATTGGTATGTTCAATTTAGCATGGAGTTTACAGGTTAGCCAGTGTTCCCAGTCTGTTTCTGCTCTACCCAACTGCCTACAGTATCAATCAATTAATCAATACAAGTATATTTGCATATCGCTTTCTACAAACAAACATCCAGCAACCTGGCTCTGTAGAGCATCTTAATTAAGCCAACACCTAGCGACCTTTTCAAGAGGTTCGGACCTCTTAGTATAACAGTTAAGGTGTTGGCTTGACAGTCTCTGGACCCCTGGTTCAAGTCCCTGTTGGGGATACCCCAAGAATTTGATACAATATGTTATCCTCTTCATCCAGGTGGCAAACATCCAGGCCCTGTCCAGTCGCCTGGAGGTCCAGAACAGCCATCTGACCCTTGACCTCCAGCAGTGTGTCCAAAACCGCAGCGTGACGGCGGCGGAGGGCAGCAGGCTGCTGTTAGAGATCCGGGAGAACCACGACAGGCAGGTAGAGACCCTGCTGAAGGAACAGAACCGGCTGAGGGAGGACAAGAGCCTGCAGGGAAAGAGACTGATTCTGAGGGAGGCTGAGGTCAAAACACTCAACGGGAATGTCGAGTCACTCACCACCGCTCTAACCAACTGTAACCCTAAGGTAAGAAAATAATAATTGCGCACACTACCAGAACTGTAAATAACTTTAGATAGCAAGCAGATCCAACCAAATAAGCTTGTGGGGACCCTATGGTATTGAGTGAACTACATTACCAGCCCACTACAACCCTACGTTAACAGTTGAGCAATGTAACCTAAGGAAACACTGCCTTCAATAATGGTTGTCCCGGTGCATAGCTGAGGAGAAAGACTCAGTCAGCATAATAGTGGTGTCGGGAGGGGGGGGGGGACACAGGAAGAGACAGACAGCCTAGATAAATGAAGGGATGGACAGACGATAACAACCACACGTCAGGAGGAAGAAGCACAGTTTGACCGATGGTTTGTCGGTAGCTACGGGCTACGGAGGTCTCGTGCCGATTTAGAAATTCACTGTTTCAAGTGTGTGTGTCTGTGTGCATTTTCTATATATTTTTTGGCTACGTCACAAGTATTATGATGAGTCCATAAAGCTCTGGGGATCAGGAGGATCTGCTGTAAAACTCAATCTGTTTGTGATGTTTTGTCTGTAATGCAGCTCACCGGCCAAAAGCCTCTCGGACTGATGTCAGCCTTGAAGGGGGGGCCATCCATTGCAGCACCAGTGATCAGTAAACCCCACATGGTACATACACACCCCTGACTCTCATAGTCACTGGTGTTACACTCACTGTCAACTGCAGAAATAAAGGTTCAATAAATAACTCATTATCAAAAGATCAGTTTGAGCTGATCTCCTAATGCTAGACGTTAGTGATGATAAACCCAGTTTAGATATTAAAATGGAATCAAATCAGACACCACATCGTAATCATGTTACTGTTTGTTCCTTCAGGCGAGGTGAGGAGAGACGGGTGTGAGGAAGATGCCCCACTCACACAGCTCTACCTAGGCCATGACCGAGTGAGAAAATGAAGGCACTTACTGTTATGGTCCCTGGAGAATTGGGTGTGATGCCTTTCAGTGATCAATGTGTGCTCTTAGACCTTATAATGTCCATGTGTAAATACTACAGACACTATAGGTTGTATCTACTGTCCTACATCATGTACACTGAACAAAAATATAATTGCAACATGTGAAGGTGTTGTTGCCATTTTTCATGAGCTGAAATAAAAGATCTCAGAAATGTTCCATACGTACAAAAAAAACGTATTTCTCTCAAATTGTGCACAAATTTGTTTACATCCCTGTTAGTGAGCATTTCTCATTTGCCAAGATAATCCATCCACCTGACAGGTGTGGCATATCAAGAAGCTGATTAAACAACACGAGTATTACACAGGTGCACCTTGTGCTGCGGCCAATAAAAGGCCACTCTAAAATGTGCAGTTTTGTCACACAGCACAATCCCAAGTTTTGAAGGAGCGTGCAGTTTGCATGCTGACTGCAGGAATGTCGACTGGAGCTGTTGCCAGAGAATTGAATGGTAATTTGTCTACCATAAGCCACCTCCAACGTCATTTGATCGAATTTGGCAGTACGGCCTCCCGGGTGGCGCAGTGGTTAAGAGCGCTGTACGCAGCGCCAGCTGTGCCATCAGAGTCCTGGGTTCGCGCCCAGGCTCTGTCGTAACCGGCCGCGACCGGGAGGTCCGTGGGGCGACGCACAATTGGCCTAGCGTCGCCCGGGTTAGGGAGGGCTTGGTTGGTAGGGGTGTCCTTGTCTCATTGCGCACCAGCGACTCCTGTGGCGGGCTGGGCGCAGTGTACGCTAGCCAAGGTGGCCAGGTGCACGGTGTTTCCTCCGGCGCATTGGTGCGGCTGGCTTCCGGGTTGGATGTGCGCTGTGTTAAAGAAGCAGCGGCTTGGTTGGTTGTGTATCGGAGGACGCATGACTTTCAACCTTCGTCTCTCCCGAGCCCGTACGGGAGTTGTAGCGATGAGACAAGATAGTAGCTACTACAACAATTGGATACTACGAAATTGGGGAGAAAAAGGGGGTAAAATTCTAAAAAAATTAAAATAAAGAATTTGGCAGTACATCCAACCGGCCTCACAACCGCAGACCACGTGTAACCACGCCAGCCCAGGACATTCACATCCGGTTTCTTAAAGGGACCGTCTGAGGGGGGGTGCTGAGGAGTATTTCTCTCTGTAAAAATCCCCTTTGTGGGGAAAAACTCATTCTGATTGGCTAGGCCTGGCTCCCCAGTGAGTGGACCTGTCTCCCAAATGGGTGGGCCTATGCCCTCCCAGGCCCACCTATGGCTGTGCCCTTGCCCAGTCGTGAATCCATAGATTAGGGCCTAATGAATATTCCTTCTATGAAGTGGAACTCGTAGAAATTGTTGCATGTTGCGGTTATATTTTTGTTCAGCCTAAAAACTGTATCTACAAATGTACACTGAGTGGACAAAACATTAGGAACACCTGCTCTTTCCATGACATAGACTGACCAGGTGAAAGCTAGGATCCCTTATTGATGTCACTTGTTAAATTCACTTCAATCACTGTAGATGAAGGGGAGGAGACATGTTACCTTCAACTCAATATCAGGACGGTCTCCTTAATGTTTTGTACACTCAAGTGTATACAGTACATATCGCTTTTAAATGTAATTCATTTTAATTAATTTAATAGGGTTGTTTTTATCCTTGTAATCCTTGTAATTCCACTTGTATTTGATTGCTGAGTTTAGGCTGGGAATTCACTGTCTACTGGAATTCACTGTGTACTGGGAAAAGTGTGTGTGTCCTTTATACTCAGGTTAAAGAAAAATGTGTACAAATAAAGTTCATGTGATTATATGTAAATATTTTTTCCTAAGACGCAATTCAATGTTTATTAAATGTTTCTGATAGTGTGTTGGTTTTTAGATATTAACATCTTCCTTTGCTAATCTTTTTTTCTAATTTATGATAGAAAATAAATCTACTAAAGTCATGTTGGATTTGAGAAAATAAAAGCTTGAATTTGCAGTTTGTTAAAAAATATTCTTCCTCTTTGAGTGATCTTTGTTATACAAGCGTAATCCTCACCAGCAGTTTAGGAACTGCAGCAGTTTCCACTACCGTTGGGTCCTTTGTGAAAGACTTATTATTATTTATTTTGTTGTTGCAAATTTCAAAGAATAGTGGAAGAATTGGAGAGAAAATAATGTCTATAGCTTCCTTATGCAATATGAAGTCTGTAAATAGCTCCACATGGGAAAACTGTTCACACAGCTAGTATAACAGAGGTGAAATCCCATGATGGCTATGTCTATACACACATCCGGAAATCCATACATAATGTACCTACCTCCTGGTCTGGGGTGTCTATAATTCAATACATAATGTACCTGCATCCTGGTCTGGGGTGTCTATAATTCAATACATAATGTATCTACATCCTGGTCCGGGGTGTCTATATATATCCATACATAATGTATCTACATCCTGGTCTGTCTATAAATCCATACATAATGTATCTGCATCCTGGTCTGGGGTGTCTATATATCCATACATAATGTATCTGCATCCTGGTCTGGGGTGTCTATATATCCATACATAATCTATCTACATCCTGGTCTGGGGTGTCTATATATCCATACATAATGTATCTGCATCCTGGTCTGGGGTGTCTATATATCCATACATAATGTATCTACATCCTGGTCTGGGGTGTCTATAATTCAATACATAATGTATCTACATCCTGGTCTGGGGTGTCTATATATATCCATACATAATGTATCTACATCCTGGTCTGTCTATAAATCCATGCATAATGTATCTACATCCTGGTCTGGGGTGTCTATAATTCAATACATAATGTACCTGCATCCTGGTCTGGGGTGTCTATAATTCAATAAATGATGTATCTACATCCTGGTCTGGGGTGTCTATATATCCATACATAATGTATCTGCATCCTGGTCTGGGGTGTCTATATATCCATACATAATGTACCTGCATCCTGGTCTGGGGTGTCTATATATCCATACTTAATGTGCCTGCATCCTGGTCTGGGGTGTCTATATATATCCATACATAATGTATCTACATCCTGGTCTGGGGTGTCTATAATTCAATACATAATGTACCTGCATCCTGGTCTGGGGTGTCTATAATTCAATAAATGATGTATCTACATCCTGGTCTGGGGTGTCTATATATCCATACATAATGTATCTACATCCTGGTCTGGGGTGTCTATATATCCATACATAATGTATCTACATCCTGGTCTGGGGTGTCTATATATATCCATACATAATGTATCTACATCCTGGTCTGTCTATAAATCCATGCATAATGTATCTACATCCTGGTCTGGGGTGTCTATATATATCCATACATAATGTATCTGCATCCTGGTCTGGGGTGTCTATATATCCATACATAATGTATCTGCATCCTGGTCTGGGGTGTCTATATATCCATACATAATGTATCTGCATCCTGGTCTGGGGTGTCTATAATTCAATAAATGATGTACCTGCATCCTGGTCTGGGGTGTCTATATATCCATACATAATGTATCTGCATCCTGGTCTGGGGTGTCTATATATCCATACATAATGTATCTGCATCCTGGTCTGGGGTGTCTATATATCCATACATAATGTATCTGCATCCTGGTCTGGGGTGTCTATATATCCATACATAATGTATCTGCATCCTGGTCTGGGGTGTCTATAATTCAATAAATGATGTACCTGCATCCTGGTCTGGGGTGTCTATATATCCATACATAATGTATCTGCATCCTGGTCTGGGGTGTCTATATATCCATACATAATGTATCTGCATCCTGGTCTGGGGTGTCTATATATCCATACATAATCTATCTGCATCCTGGTCTGGGGTGTCTATATATCCATACATAATGTATCTGCATCCTGGTCTGGGGTGTCTATATATCCATACATAATGTACCTGTTGTCCCAATCTACCAAATGCAAAACAGAAAATATGGTTTTGACTCAGCGTACGCAAATGGGTGTGTACCCCAATGACAATTCAATTAAATTTGTGATTGATTAGGAAACATCTGAGGATTTCAGAAATGTATCGGGCTAATATGCTGGATAGATGTCTGAAGAGGTTGCAGAAGATGGAAATTAAAAAAGTGCCCCACTTATTCTGAATGCACTCAACAGTATTAATAATAGTATTAATAACAGTACAACAACATTGTATATAGTACTACAAGATCCCGGTCCCTGCCTAACCTAAGTACAGGGGGTTCCTAATGTAAACTGGATCTCTTTCCTCCAATGGAAAAGCCTATAAGACTGTTCTACTTTAGCTACTCCATGCTGCCCTACTTTAGCTACACTGTGCTGTCCTACTTTAGCTACACTGTGATGTCCTACTTTAGCTACTCCATGCTGTTCTACTTTAGCTAATTCATGTTGTCCTACTTCAGCTACACTGTGCTGTCCTACTTTAGCTACACTGTGCTGTTCTACTTTAGCTACACTGTGCTGTCCTACTTTAGCTACACTGTGCTGTCCTACTTTAGCTACTCCATGCTGCCCTATTTTAGCTACACTGTGCTGTTCTACTTTAGCTACACTGTGCTGTCCTACTTTAGCTACACTGTGCTGTCCTACTTTAGCTACACTGTGCTGTCCTACTTCAGCTACACTGTGCTGTCCTACTTTAGCTACTCCATGCTGTTCTACTTTAGCTAATTCATGTTGTCCTACTTCAGCTACACTGTGCTGTCCTACTTTAGCTACACTGTGCTGTCCTACTTTAGCTACACTGTGCTGTCCTACTTTAGCTACACTGTGCTGTCCTACTTTAGCTACTCCATGCTGCCCTACTTTAGCTACACTGTGCTGTTCTACTTTAGCTACACTGTGCTGTCCTACTTTAGCTATACTGTGCTGTCCTATTTTAGCTACTCCATGCTGCCCTACTTTAGCTACACTGTGCTGTCCTACTTTAGCTACACTGTGATGTCCTACTTTAGCTACTCCATGCTGTTCTACTTTAGCTAATTCATGTTGTCCTACTTCAGCTACACTGTGCTGTGCTACTTTAGCTACACTGTGCTGTCCTACTTTAGCTACACTGTGCTGTCCTACTTTAGCTACACTGTGCTGTCCTACTTTAGCTACTCCATGCTGCCCTATTTTAGCTACACTGTGCTGTTCTACTTTAGCTACACTGTGCTGTCCTACTTTAGCTACACTGTGCTGTCCTACTTTAGCTACACTGTGCTGTCCTACTTCAGCTACACTGTGCTGTCCTACTTTAGCTACTCCATGCTGTTCTACTTTAGCTAATTCATGTTGTCCTACTTCAGCTACACTGTGCTGTCCTACTTTAGCTACACTGTGCTGTCCTACTTTAGCTACACTGTGCTGTCCTACTTTAGCTACACTGTGCTGTCCTACTTTAGCTACTCCATGCTGCCCTACTTTAGCTACACTGTGCTGTTCTACTTTAGCTACACTGTGCTGTCCTACTTTAGCTATACTGTGCTGTCCTATTTTAGCTACACTGTGCTGTCCTACTTCAGCTACACTGTGCTGTCCTACTTCAGCTACACTGTGCTGTCCTACTTTAGCTACACTGTGCTGTCCTACTTTAGCTACACTGTGCTGTCCTACTTTAGCTACACTGTGCTGTCCTACTTTAGCTACACTGTGCTGTCCTACTTTAGCTAATCCATGTTGTCCTACTTTAGCTAGCTAGGGTTGGTATGGCGGGAAAATAACAAAAAATACAAGATTACAAAATTAAAATACAATATTGGCAACTTTTGTATGTATTTTGATGCACCAGTACATATTATGTACATATACACCAGTACATAGTATGTACATATACACCAGTACATAGTATGTACATATACACCAGTACATAGTATGTACATATACACCAGTACATAGTATGTACATATTCATCAGTACATAGTATGTACATATACACCAGTACATAGTATGTACATATACACCAGTACATAGTATGTACATATACACCAGTACATAGTATGTACATATACACCAGTACATAGTATGTACATATACACCAGTACATAGTATGTACATATACACCAGTACATAGTATGTACATATACACCAGTACATAGTATGTACATATACATCATAGTGCCTTATTTATGGCAGTTTTATACCTTTAACATCAAAACAGGAAAAAAAAGTTGTGCTTGGGTGGTAGCTTCCTGTTTGAAGCTTGCTCTGCCACCCTCTTATGATGTTGCAAACATGAAATGATGTGATTTTGATCATGCGGTTTGTCTGCAAGGGCTTAGTAACATGCAGCCACTCTATACCCTAATAACATACAGCCACTCTATACCCTAATACCATACAGCCACTCTATACCCTACAGCCACTCTATATCCTAATAACATACAGCCACTCTATACCCTAATAACATACAGCCACTCTATACCCTAATAACATACAGCCACTCTATACCCTACAGCCACTCTATACCCTAATAACATACAGCCACTCTATACCCTAATAACATACAGCCACTCTATACCCTACAGCCACTCTATACCCTAATAACATACAGCCACTCTATACCCTAATAACATACAGCCACTCTATACCCTACAGCCACTCTATACCCTAATAACATACAGCCACTCTATACCCTAATAACATACAGCCACTCTATACCCTAATAACATACAGCCACTCTATACCCTAATAACATACAGCCACTCTATACCCTACAGCCACTCTATACCCTAATAACATACAGCCACTCCATATCCTAATAACATACAGCCACTCTATACCCTACAGCCACTCTATATCCTAATAACATACAGCCACTCTATACCCTACAGCCACTCTATACCCTAATAACATACAGCCACTCTATACCCTAATAACATACAGCCACTCTATACCCTACAGCCACTCTATACCCTACAGCCACTCTATACCCTACAGCCACTCTATACCCTAATAACATACAGCCACTCTATACCCTAATACCATACAGCCACTCTATACCCTAATAACATACAACCACTCTATACCCTAATAACATACAACCACTCTATACCCTAATAACATACAACCACTCTATACCCTAATAACATACAACCACTCTATACCTTAATAACATACAACCACTCTATACCCTAATAACATACAACCACTCTATACCCTAATAACATACAGCCACTCTATACCCTAATAACATACAGCCACTCTATACCCTACAGCCACTCTATACCCTACAGCCACTCTATACCCTAATAACATACAGCCACTCCATATCCTAATAACATACAGCCACTCTATACCCTACAGCCACTCTATACCCTAATAACATAGAGCCACTCTATACCCTACAGCCACTCTATACCCTAATAACATAGAGCCACTCTATACCCTAATAACATAGAGCCACTCTATACCCTACAGCCACTCTATACCCTACAGCCACTCTATACCCTACAGCCACTCTATACCCTAATAACATACAGCCACTCTATACCCTACAGCCACTCTATACCCTAATAACATACAGCCACTCTATACCCTAATAACATACAGCCACTCTATACCCTACAGCCACTCTATATCCTAATAACATACAGCCACTCTATACCCTACAGCCACTCTATACCCTACAGCCACCCTATACCCTAATAACATACAGCCACTCTATACCCTACAGCCACTCTATACCCTAATAACATACAGCCACTCTATACCCTAATAACATACAGCCACTCTATACCCTACAGCCACTCTATACCCTAATAACATACAGCCACTCTATACCCTAATAACATACAGCCACTCTATACCCTACAGCCACTCTATACCCTAATAACATACAGCCACTCTATACCCTACAGCCACTCTATACCCTAATAACATACAGCCACTCCATACCCTACAGCCACTCCATACCCTACAGCCACTCTATACCCTACAGCCACTCTATACCCTACAGCCACTCTATACCCTACAGCCACTCTATACCCTACAGCCACTCTATACCCTAATAACATACAGCCACTCCATACCCTACAGCCACTCCATACCCTACAGCCACTCCATACCCTACAGCCACTCCATACCCTACAGCCACTCTATACCCTACAGCCACTCTTGGAGGAGAATAATAGTTCAAGTAAAAAGTGATTGTTTATAAAATACATCTTGCTGAGACTGCATCTGTTCATCATGACAGAACTACAGGTGAAGGAGCCTCTACTGTTCTCAGGAAATCCTTAGTTTAAGGACTGTTTTTTTCCCCCCGTGCGGTCGGTCAAACACACACACAGACAGTCTGTCTTACCCTGGGTCAAACAGGGGGAGTGCGCACACAGAGCACATCTGTGAACGTGAACCCGAATGCCCCCAATTACACTCCATAGTCACCCTGTTCCTCACAACACACGAGCATGCACACAGACGCACAAACACCTCCGTCAGAGGAAACACAATTACCACACAGGTTAAACTACACTCATCACTCAACCATGACACGTCCATTGGTGTCTGGTCTTGTAATAAAGGCTATGTTGAAAACGGCCACATAATAGAGAAACAAGAATATGAAATGATGTTCTTATTTTCTTTTGATCACTTTGTTGTAAAAGCACACGTTTATTCTGGTAAACACTAATTCCAGGCGTTCTTCACCTAGGTAAAATCATTTTTATGTTGGATATTCGGTTCTCTCATCAATAGCTATTGAACCAAGCATGCCATGGCAATGAAGATGGTATATTCTGAATCAGGGGTGGATGGACAAAAATCCATGTGTCCCCAGAATAAAATTAAATGTTAACAAAAAAGGTGTGGATTGTTGTCCATCCTTCCCGGATTCAGAATATACCATCTTCTTAGTCATAGAAGGAATTGTGTAAGACCTATTGAAGATCGAAATATGAAAACGTACTATTACATTTTGGGGGAGGGATTTTTCTTTATCCACCCGATTTAGAAGATACCATCTTCACAGTCATGGCATGCTTGGTTCAATGCTATTGATGAGAATATCCACCGAGTATCCAATGTAAAACTAATTTTACCTTGGGTGTGTTCTTCCAGTTCTAACCGACTTATTACAAATAGATTACAATACTAAATGGTCATTTCTTTCGTATCAAACACTTATCAGGAACATTGTTTCTCAGAGGATCAGAGAATTCCAGGTACCAACAATCCAGTTTCCAAGGAAAAACAAAGCAGCCTTTTCCAGGATTTCCAAGGTTAATGATAATAACATATCAACAGGCCCATTATCAAGATGTCGGCTCATTGCCACCCATAGATATAGACTTCCTTAATTCCAATAACTTGTATTTTGTTTTGTTACTTACTGTGTTCTCCATTGTGCTCTATTGATTCAGCAGTGTTATACAGCTGGGTCAAACACATCCCCTAACTGCTGGAGAATTCATCAAGACCTGAGTAGATGCCAAACAGAAAGGCATTTCAATATAGAGGTCTGCGCGCCACTAATTTATTCATCCCACTCCCGCAGCTTTTCATATCGCACCAGGAATAACTGGACCTGACCTCAACCCGTAGTCCTGCAACGTTCATTTAGGCGTCTGTGAGGACGCAACTCACTTGTCAGCCATGGTCCAGCAATTTTGAGCCCTATAGGCAATATCAAAAATCCACCAACATAACCTTAGAAATAGTTTAAATTACCAGAGATTCTGACGAATCAGCCAAGAGAGTTGGAGACGTTTGCACTTTCTCTTGAGCAACGTTTTATAGCCTACCTTTCAGGAGTGGGACGATTTTCAGACAGAGACAAATATGGGTGATCGATAATTCTTTTTAGGCAATATAGTAAACTATAGCCTAATCATATTTAGGGAGTACATTTCCTTGGAAAGATATCTGCCCCATTCTTCTCCTACCCCAGCATAGGCAGTCTACTCTATTGCATTGGGACCACACATACACTGAGTGTACAAAACATTAAGGACACCTTCCTAATATTGAGTTGCATCCCAAAGTTGTCTGGTTTGACCGTCCGCTCCTAACCGCAGCATGAACAATACAGACTGCGCCACAATGATCTCTGTCGGGACCCGCAGCCCTCTACTTCAACACCCGCAGTAAACAATGTGACAGAGAGACGGTGTGACAGAGAGACTGTGTGAGAGAGAGACTGTGTGAGAGAGAGACTGTGTGAGACAGAGACTGTGTGACAGAGAGACTGTGTGAGACAGAGACTGTGTGACAGAGAGACTGTGTGAGAGAGAGACTGTGTGACAGAGAGACTGTGTGACAGAGAGACTGTGTGAGAGAGAGACGGTGTGTGTGTGTGTACGGCCGAGCACTGCCTATGTGACAGAGACCTGGGTGAGTAGGAATAAACTGGGGAAGAGGGGTGAGGAGTTCAGCGAGGAAACATAAATATTTAATCAAGGCCAGATGGAGAGAGGGAACAAAGGGCGCAGAGATGATCACCTACCAAACTGTCTCTTTCCCATAGAACAGAGATGATCACCTACCAAACTGTCTCTTTCCCATAGAACAGAGATGATCACCTACCAAACTGTCTCTTTCCCATAGAACAGAGATGATCACCTACCAAACTGTCTCTTTCCCACAGAACAGAGATGATTGCCTGCCAAACTGTCTCTTTCCCATAGAACAGAGATGATCGCCTACCAAACTGTCTCTTTCCCATAGAACAGAGATGATCACCTACCAAACTGTCTCTTTCCCATAGAACAGAGATGATCGCCTACCAAACTGTCTCTTTCCCATAGAACAGAGATGATCGCCTACCAAACAGTCCCTTTCCCACAGAACAGAGATGATCGCCTACCAAACTGTCTCTTTCCCATAGAACAGAGATGATCGCCTACCAAACTGTCTCTTTCCCATAGAACAGAGATGATCGCCTACCAAACAGTCCCTTTCCCACAGAACAGAGATGATCGCCTACCAAACTGTCTCTTTCCCATAGAACAGAGATGATCGCCTACCAAACAGTTCCTTTCCCACAGAACAGAGACGATTATTTATTTCCCACAGAACAGAGATGATCGCCTACCAAATAGTATTTTTCCCACAGAACACAGAGATGATCGCCTACCAAACCGCCTTTTTCCCACAGAACACAGAGATGATCGCTACCAAACCTTCTTTTTCACAACGAACACATAGATGATCGCCTACCAAACCGTCTTTTTCCCACAGAACACATAGATGATCGCCTACCAAAACCGTTTATTTCCCACAGAACACAGAGATGATCGCTACCAAACCTTCTTTTTCACACAGAACACAGAGATGATCGCCTACCAAACCGTTTATTTCCCACCTAACACAGAGATGTTTGCCTACCAAAACCATTTATTTCCCACTTAACACAGAGATGATCGCCTACCAAACCATTTATTTCCCACTTAACATAGAGATGATCGCCTACCAAACCATTTATTTCCCACTTAACACAGAGATGATCGCCTACCAAACCGTTTATTTCCCACTTAACACAGAGATGATCGCCTACCAAAACCATTTATTTCCCACAGAACACAGAGCGGTGATGACTCAAACAGTGACTCAGTAGAGAGTCACAGATGATCTGCTAAGATGTTTACACTTCTTCAGTCTGGCTAGAGTTGAGATCCACCAGTTCAAATGATCAGGACAAACAATGAAATACACTACTTACATTTTGGTATATTGCTAGAATAACTACACTTAAAGTCTGTGTTAGTGTTCCACCCTGTCACGTGATCTAGTGTGAGAGTGTCCTTTCTGCATGAGATGTATCCACGTTCAACCATTTATTTTCCTATACAGAAGTCTCTGAATATGATGTCCAGGATCTCCTCGGCTCCGACCCGTCCTGTAATGCGTCCCAGGTGGGTGAGGGCGAGGCGGACCCCCTCTGCGGCCAGGGCCAGGTCTTGGTCTCTGTACTGGTGGTACTGGTTCAGGGCCTGGACACTTTGCTGGAGGTGGGCTCTGTGACGGGCCTGGGTCAGACTGGGAGCTCCGCTCAGAGGGTCACCACACCTGGATGGAGCAGATGTGTTATAACTGATGTACTGTATGTAGGTGAGCCGGCCGGCGCTGCCAAATGTTTCAAAATAATGGGGTGTTTGATCTTCAGTCTGGGAGATGCTATCAGCGTTACTTTCTTCAAAGACTCAGGATGTATCAAATCTAATCAGAGTTTATTCCTCATATCCACAGGATACGGCAGGCTGTACGACACAATGAAACTCCTACCGTAGGGTAAGCACAGGGTGTTATGACTCATGTTATGACAAGTCATGCATGATATTATCAAAAGCTTAGGGACCAATCCTAACTTACTTGCGATATCTAAGTTGGATTTCGAATGAATTGCACAATGAATCTATCAATCAGAGTTAGGATTCCGCCCATGGTGAATACCTGATATACAGGAAAACCATTTTAAAAACCTACGTAGAAGCATACAGTAACATTAACACAGAACTGTACTCTATACTTACAGAGTCTTGACCCTGCTCTGCAGCACAGTGAGGAAATCCTCCAGCCCTGTACTGGTAGAGCAGGACAGAAAACATGCAGGAGGGAGACCCGGTCTCTCTCTCAGCTCTCCCTCTGTTCTTTCCCTCTGCTCCTCAGGTACCAGATCACTCTTGTTGAGCACCAGCAGGGCCCTGTCTGAGGCAGCCTTCATGCCGGCCTCAGGGCTGGGCAGCACAGTGCTGAGGTGCTCCTGGAGGAAGGCTGGTACTAGCTGAGGGTCTGGGGGTAGCTGGGTGGAGTCCACCACTACTAGGGTCAGATCAGCCTGCTCCACCCTGAAGGGAAAATACGCAATCAAATAAAATGTTATTTGTCACATGCTTCGTAAACAACAAGTGTAGACTAACATGCTGACTAGACCGGGCGCGCGAAAGCGTGCATCCACGTGCGCAATCGTGCACATGTTGATTTTGTCCACACACACCAGACGCGATTAGGACACACAGGTTGAAATATCAAAACAAACTCTGAACCAACTATATTAACTTGGGGACAGATCAAAAAGCATTAAACATTCATGCTGGCTAGCTTACTGTTGCTAGCTAATTTGACCTGGGATATAAACATTGGGTTGTTATTTTACCTGAAATGCACAAGGTCCTCTACTCTGACAATTAATCCTCCTTCATTTGGGGCGGCAGCATAGCCTAGTGGTTAGAGCATTGGACTAGTAACCGAAAGGTTGCAAGTTCACATCCCTGAGCTGACACGGTACAAATCTAATATATAACACGAATAATAAATATGTGATGAGTAACAATAACTTGGCTATATACATGGGGTACCAGTACTGAGTCAATGTGTAAGGGTACTTGGCTATTACAAATACAAGGTATTTGAGGTAGATATGTACATATACACTACATTAACAAAAGTATGTGGACACCTGCTCATCAAACATCTCATTCCAAAATCATGCAGTAACAGCCTCCACTCTTCTGGGAAGGCTTTCCACTAGATGTAGGAACATTGCTGCGGGGACTTGCTTCCATTTAGATGTTGAAGCTCCCAGACTTATTCCAGTCTGGGTAGTCCTGTATCTTAGCATCCGCTTCATCGGACCACATCTGAATTGAGCGTGTCACTGGTACTTCCTGTTTTGAGTTTTTGCTTGTAAGCAGGAATCAGGATAGAGTTATGGTGCATCCACGTGAGGGAAAGCCTTGTATGCATTTCTGTGTATGGAGTAAAGGTGATCTAGAGTTTTTTGGCCTCTAGTTGCACAGGTAACATCCTGGTAAAAATGAAGTGAAAGGAATTTCAGTTTCCCTGCATTGAAATCACCGGCCACAAGAAGTGTGTTTGCTTTTGGCCCTATAGAGCTTGTAGTGCCAGCATCGGATTGTGGTGGTAAATAGTATGGCCTGCAGCTTATCATAAGGTATTCTAACTCAGGCGAGCAAAAACTTGAGACTTCCTTAACATTAGAGATCACGCAGCAGCTGTTGTTAAGAGACACCCCTCCCCTTCTCAGCTTACCAGAGGCTGCTGACCGGTCTTGACATTGAAAAGCCAACAAGATGTATATTATCCATGTCCTTGTTCAGCCACGACTCCATGAAACATAGAATATTACAGATCTTGAGGTCCCGTTGATAGGATAATATCAAACAGAGCTTGTCCAGTTTATTCTCTAGTGACTGTACGTTCGGCAACAGGCGGTTTATTTGCACGCCAACGTAGTCTCGTCATGATGCCGGCTCGTCTGCCTCTTTTGCGCCGTCACTTCCTCTTTTGAGTCCCCGGGATTAGGGTCAGGTCCAGAGTCAAGAGAACGTCCAGAGTCAACAGAACGTCCAGAGTCAGCAGAACGTCCAGAGTAAACAGAACGTCCAGAGTAAACAGAACGTCCAGAGTTAACAGAACGTCCAGAGTTAGCAGAACGTCCAGAGTAAACAGAACGTCCAGAGTAAACAGAACGTCCAGAGTTAACAGAACGTCCAGAGTTAGCAGAACGTCCAGAGTAAACAGAACGTCCAGAGTAAACAGAACGTCCAGAGTTAACAGAACGTCCAGAGTAAACAGAACGTCCAGAGTTAACAGAACGTCCAGAGTAAACAGAACATCCAGAGTTAACAGAACGTCTAGAGTTAACAGAATGTCCAAAGTTAACAGAACGTCCAGAGTAAACAGAACGTCCAGAGTTAGCAGAACGTCCAGAGTAAACAGAATGTCCAGAGTTAACAGAACGTCCAGAGTAAACAGAACGTCCAGAGTTAACAGAACGTCCAGAGTAAACAGAACGTCCAGAGTTACAGAACGTCTAGAGTTAACAGAATGTCCAAAGTTAACAGAACGTCCAGAGTAAACAGAACGTCCAGAGTTAGCAGAACGTCCAGAGTAAACAGAATGTCCAGAGTTAACAGAACGTCCAGAGTAAACAGAACGTCCAGAGTAAAGAGAACATCCAGAGTAAACAGAATGTCCAGAGTTAGCAGAACGTCCAGAGTAAACAGAACGTCCAGAGCTAGCAGCACGTCCAGAGTAAACAGAACGTCCAGAGTTAGCAGAACGTCCAGAGCTGCCGACTCGTTGAAGTACAAACTGCCATTCAAATGGAGGTTAGTGATCACTGTTCTGATCTCCAGAAGGTCATAGGAAATGATGGTGGAGACATTGTGTAAAAAAAATATTTTTTTAAGATCAGTGTAAAAAAACACTAAATAGCAGAACTGGTCAGGAGTCTGTAAATGTGTTGCTATCCACTGCAGTCCCACTTCATAATCCCCCAGATTAGAATAGAATTGCGTAGCATTGTCCATTTTTATTGTCCATTTTTGTTGAAACAAAAAAGCATAGGTAGGGAATCTAGAGACAGTCACATAATTAACTGTATCTCTGTGGGGACCCCCCCTCCCCAGGGACTCTCCCCTGCCCCCAGGGACTAGCAGCAGCAGAAGCAGCAGGATGCTTATTCTGACTACCTCCTTCCTGCCCCCCCCAGGTCATGAGCCCTGGATCCCCTGACAGACATACAGAAAGTACCTTTAAGCACAAGAACTGCCTGCACTTCCTACCGGACCAACTCTCCCCTCGATCCCTCCCCTCTCTCTCCCCTCTCCCTCTCGTCAGTCTGGCCAAGTCTGTGGAGGGTGTGTGTGTGTATGTGTGTGTGTGTGTGTGTATATTCAGGGAGGAGTATATAAATGTATTTATGTATTTGACTCTGTCACTGTGCGTGTGTGTGTGTGTGTGTGTGTGTGTGTGTATGTGTGTATGTCTGTGTGTGTGTGTGTGTGTGTGTATGTGTGTATGTCTGTGTGTGTGTGTGTATGTGTGTGTGTGTGTGTGTGTGTGTGTGTGTGTGTGTGTGTGTGTGTGTGTGTGTGTGTGTGTGTGTGTATGTGTGTATGTCTGTGTGTGTGTGTGTGTGTGTGTGTGTGTATGTGTGTGTGTGTGTGTGTGTGTGTGTGTGTGTGTCTGTCTGTGTGTGTGTGTGTATATGTCTGTGTGTGTGTGTGCCTCACCCTCTGTATGGTAAATATTAATGTGTATAGTGGCACATCCTCCCACCTCCTGAGTGTGTTTACGTCTGGTATTTATACCCATACATTCTCTTTACACTGAGGAACTGGAGCTGAAGCCAAAATACAACATATGGAAAAAGCCTTGAATTATTTCTTCTTTTTTTGTTTTCCAGGATTTTCAAGTATCTTGTTCATTTTGTTCATATTGCCCATACAATGTAGACAACACTAGACTTTGTTCTGTACAGAAGTCACAATTCACAGGAAGAGACTCCCAATAATTCTCCATTAGGTATTGTTTAAGGTCTTTCCATATCCTAGTCCTGATGATAAGAATTAGTGTGTTCATTTTAGGTGAACTGCAAAACAAAGATATTCAACTAGTTGAAATGGAACATGCATTTGGACCATCATGCTTTGTACCATATGTGTGTGGTATGTATGTGGTGTGGTGTATACATGTTGATATTGATTGATAAGCACCTACCTCTGGCGTGCTCTACGGACCCCCTCTCTCTCCACGCTGTCTGAGGAGTCTCTGAGCCCTGCGGTGTCACTCAGGAGGACAGGGAAGCCCCCAATGTCCAGAGAGGTTTCCACAATGTCCCTGGTGGTGCCCGCGATGGGGGACACGATGGCTGCTGGACGCTGGCCTGGACAGAGGAATGGAGAGAAAGATGGAGATAGACAGAGAGATGGACAGAAATTGGGATAGAGAGATGGAGACAGACAGACAGACAGACAGACAGACAGACAGACAGACAGACAGACAGACAGACAGACAGACAGACAGACAGACAGACAGACAGACAGACAGACAGGGAGGGAGGGAGGGAGGGAGGGAGGGAGGGAGGGAGGGAGGGAGGGAGGGAGGGAGGGAGGGAGGGAGGGAGAAAGAGAGAGAGGAATTGGGATAGAGAGATGAGAGAAAGAGACAGAGAGAGAGGGAGAGAGAAGAGAGTGGAAAATTAAAGTGGAAAACCACACTACATTCTGATCCAACTTTGATGTAATGTCCTTAAAACAAGTCAAAATGAGGCTCAGTAGTGTGTGTGGCCTCCACGTGCCTGTACGACCTCCCTACAACGCCTGGGCATGCTCCTGATGAGGTGGCGGATGGTCTCCTGAGGGATTTCCTCCCAGACCTGGACTAAAGCATCCGCCAACTCCTGGACAGTCTGTTGGTGGATGGAGCGAGACATGATGTCCCAGATGTGCTCAATTGGATTCAGATCTGGGGAACGGGCAGGCCAGTCCATAGCATCAATGCCTTCCTCTTGCAGGAACTGCTGACACACTCCAGCCACATGAGGTCTAGCATTGTCTTGCATTAGGAGGAACCCAGGGCCAACCGCACCAGCATATGGTCTCACAAGGGGTCTGAGGATCTCATCTCGGTACCTAATGGCAGTCAGGCTACCTCTGGCGAGCACATGGAGGGCTGTGCTGCCCCCCAAAGAAATGCCACCCCACACCATGACTGACCCATCGCCAAACCGGTCATGCTGGAGGATGTTGCAAGCAGCAGAACGTTCTCCACGGCGTCTCCAGACTCTGTCACGTCTGTCACGTGCTCAGTGTGAACCTGCTTTCATCTGTGAAGAGCACAGGGCACCAGTGGCGAATTTGCCAATCTTGGTGTTCTCTGGCAAATGCCAAACGTCCTGCACGGTGTTGGGCTGTAAGCACAACCCCCACCTGTGGACGTCGGGCCCTCATACCACCCTCATGGAGTCTGTTTCTGACCGTTTGAGCAGACACATGCACATTTCTGGCCTGCTGGAGGTCATTTTGCAGGGCTCTGGCAGTGCTCCTCCTGCTCCTCCTTGCACAAAGGCGGAGGTAGCGGTCCTGCTGCTGGGTTGTGGCCTCCTCCACGTCTCCTGATGTACTGGCCTGTCTCCTGGTAGCGCCTCCATGCTCTGGACACTACGCTGACAGACACAGCAAACCTTGTTGCCACAGCTCGCGTTGATGTGCCATCTTGGATGAGCTGCACTACCTGAGCCACTTGTGTGGGTTGTAGACTCCGTCTCATGCTACCACTAGAGTGAAAGCACCGCCAGCATTCAAAAGTGACCAAAACATCAGCCAGGAAGCATAGGAACTGAGAAATGGTCTGTGGTCAGCCCCTGTAGAACCACTCCTTTATTGGGGGGTGTCTTGCTAATTGCCTATAATTTCCACCTGTTGTCTATTCCATTTGCACAATAGCATGTGAAATGTCTTGTCAATCAGTGTTGCTTCCTAAGTGGACAGTTTGATTTCACAGAAGTGTGATTGACTTGGAGTTACATTGTGTTGTTTAAGTGTTCCCTTTATTTTTTTTTGAGCAGTGTATATTCATGGGAAATACTAACTATCGAAGTGTCCTATTCTTGGTTATTTGGAATGAAAATAAGATCCTCGACAAACTCATCAATCTTCTCCTGCCATGGGATATTTTCATCCAGAACCACGCCTCTGTTCAGTGGAACTACGTACATAGAGCAAAGTGCTGTACGGTAGGATCCCTCCCTCAACCACTGCCCAGCCAAAACGACTGACAGCCCATTACTCTGTGTTAAGAGCTGTGGCCGGGAGTCGGGCCCTGGGAAAGACCAAGCTCAATAGGAAACAATAACAGGATTTTATCTGGAGTCTGATAAACACGTGTATTATTCTGATAGGAAGCCCTGTGGCGCAGCAGCCAAACAACCGTTCCACGCGGTTTATACAGAGCCTTGCTTTATGACACAGGATGTCATATCTCAAACTCACGAGCACATGAGTGATAAACAAAAAACAGGTTCATTAGAAACAGATTCATTAGAAACGGATTGTCACGACTTCCGCCGAGGTCCCTCTCCTTGTTCGGGCGGCGTTCGGCGGTCGACGTCACCGGCCTTCTAGACATCGCCGATCCACTTTTCAATTTGTTTTGTCTTTGTTTTACACACCTGGTTTCAATGATTTAACCCTCTGTTTTCCCCATGGTTTTTGTGCGTGATTGTTGTATTTGTTCGGTCCGTTATTGTGGGCTCGGTATGACGACATGTTATTGTGGGCTCGGTATTACGACATGTTATTGTGGGCTCGGTATTACGACATGTTATTGTGGGCTCGGTATTACGACATGTTATTGTGGGCTCGGTATTACGACATGTTATTGTGGGCTCGGTAGTACGACATGTTATTGTGGGCTCGGTATTACGACATGTTATTGTGGGCTCGGTATTACGACATGTTATTGTGGGCTCGGTATTACGACATGTTATTGTGGGCTCGGTATGACGACATGTTATTGTGGGCTCGGTATTACGACCTGTTATTGTGGGCTCGGTATGACGACATGTTATTGTGGGCTCGGTATTACGACATGTTATTGTGGGCTCGGTATTACGACATGTTATTGTGGGCTCGGTATTACGATATGTTATTGTGGGCTCGGTATGACGACATGTTATTGTGGGCTCGGTATGACGACATGTTATTGTGGGCTCGGTATGACGACATGTTATTGTGGGCTCGGTATTACGACATGTTATTGTGGGCTCGGTATTACGACATGTTATTGTGGGCTCTGTATTACGACATGTTATTGTGGGCTCGGTATTACGACATGTTATTGTGGGCTCGGTATTACGACATGTTATTGTGGGCTCGGTATTACGACATGTTATTGTGGGCTCGGTATTACGACATGTTATTGTGGGCTCGGTATGACGACATGTTATTGTGGGCTCGGTATGACGACATGTTATTGTGGGCTCGGTATTACGACATGTTATTGTGGGCTCGGTAGTACGACATGTTATTGTGGGCTCGGTAGTACGACATGTTATTGTGGGCTCTGTATTACGACATGTTATTGTGGGCTCGGTATTACGACCTGTTATTGTGGGCTCGGTATGACGACATGTTATTGTGGGCTCGGTATGACGACATGTTATTGGAATATTTGAGTAAAGTTACTTGTGTTACTCATCTCTGCTGTCCTGCGCCTGACTCCTCTGCACTCAAGACCATTACACACAGATTCATTAGAAACAGGTTCATTAGAAACAGGTTCATTAGAAACAGGTTCATTAGAAACAGGTTCATTAGAAACAGGTTAATTAGAAACAGATTCATTAGAAACAGATTCATTAGAAACAGATTCATTAGAAACCGATTCATTAGAAACAGGTTCATTAGTAACAGGTGGGTGTGTATTGGGTGTGTATTGTGTGTGTATTGTGTGTATTGTGTGTGTATGGTGTGTATTGGGTGTGTATTAGGTGCGTATTTGGGTGTGTATTTGGGTGTGTATTTGGGTGTGTATTTGGGTGTGTATTAGGTGTGTATTAAGTGCGTATTAGGTGTGTATTTGGTGTGCATTAGGTGTGTATTTGCTGTGTATTTGGTGTGTATTAGGTGCATATTAGGTGTGTATCAGGTGTGTATCAGGTGTGTATTAGGTATGTATTAGGTGCGTATTAGGTGTGTATTTGGTGTGTATTAGGTGTGTATTAGGTGCGTATTAGGTGCGTATCAGGTGTGTATCGGGTGTGTATTAGGTGCGTATTATGTGTGTATTTGGGTGTGCATTAGGTGCATATTAGGTGTGTATTAGGTGTGTATCAGGTGTGTATCAGGTGTGTATTAGGTGTGTATTAGGTGTGTATTTGGTGTGTATTAGGTGTGTATTTGGTGTGTATTTGGTGCGTATTTGGTGTGTATCAGGTGTGTATCAGGTGTGTATTAGGTGTGTATTAGGTGCGTATTTGGTGTGTATTAGGTGTGTATTTGGTGTGTATTAGGTGTGTATCAGGTGTGTATTGGGTGTGTATTGGGTGTGTGTTAGGTGTGCGTTAGGTGTGTAGTAGGTATGTATTGGGTGTGTATTAGGTGTGTATCGGGCGTGTATTAAGTGTGTTGGGTGTGTATCGGATGTGTATCTGGAGTGTACCAGGGGTGCGTCGGGTGTGTATTGGAGTGTATTAGGCGTGTATTGGGTGTGTATTGTGTGCCGGGTGAGCATCGGGTGTGTATTGGGTGTGTGTGTTAGGTGTGTATTGGGTATGTATTAGGTGTGTATTTGGTGTGTACTGTGTGCCGGATGAGCATTGGGTGTGTATTGGGTGTGTATTGGGCATGTATTGGGTGTGTATTGGGCATGTATTGGGCATGTATTGGGTGTGTATTGGGCATATATTAGGTGTGTATTTAGCATGTATTAGGTGTGTATTGGGTGTGTATTGGGTGTGTATTAGGTGTGTATTGGGTGTGTACTAGGGGTGTATTGTGTGCCCGGGTGAGCATTGGGTGTGTATTAGGTGTGTATTGGGTGTGTGTTTCACTTGTTTATGAGAAACGTACACCAACCAACGATTCACTTCCTCATCCTCGTTGTGTCGTACAGGGGGCTCTAAAAAACATGACGACAAATGATCCAAAAACCTTTTAGAAACACTCAGGATAATGACGCGGGGCTTTAGACGTTGTGCACATGAAATTATGTCATTCTGAACTTTATCCGTAACGTTATATTCCATTTGGTTTGCGACTCAAAATCTATCCAGAATGGAACAGCTGGATTGGGGATACAGCTCAAAGTCACACAACATGGAATACAACGCTGTGAACAGTGCCCCCATACTGCAAAACGACGATTAGGAATTGAATCGCTGGTTGGTGTACGTTTCTCAAAAATAAGTGAAATCGCAACAACAACAACAAAAAACGTGTCTGGAACCTTCTAGAACATGCCATTTACATCAGAAATAGAGATTTGGTTATAAAAAAAAAAGCATATTTAGGTGTATGACTGAGTGCACTCATACATGGCTGTCCATAGAAATGAGGACTTGCTCTGCAATGTGTCATACTTTGTGTGTGTGTGTTGTTCTTACAGAGCGTGTTGAGCAGACTGCTCTTCCCAGCATTGGTAGCTCCTGCTATCACCACCTGTACTCCGGTGCGCAGCCGCTCTCCTCTCCTCTCGTCCTTTAGGTGTCTCTCTATCTCTGTCTCCAGCTGGCGCACTGAACTGTCCACTGGGAAGGGGAGACGGGCAGGGATAGGACAACAGGGAGTCAAGTTCAATTTCATGTTTGCTTTCCAAATAACCAATGCCATGGAAACAGGAGAAAGTCTCTCTGCTCTGTGACATGTGAAACTAAACAATTAATGTCAACAATATTGTGACATATTTATAATGTGTCTCTGATGTGAAACAACCTTTTTTAAATGCCGATTACATGAGATGAATGAATGTCACCCATCGTGTAGACCCCTGTCCACCTAACTATGAACCAGAGGTGGCTCTGACTTCTCCTCTGAAAGGAAAGGACCCAATGGCGTGCCACCAAAACCAAATGGCACGCAGCAAAGCATCTGTCCCTAAATCAAAAGATCAGAGGCTTCTGTTCTCTCAGCTGCCCCACCAGACTGCAGCAGGCGACGCTGAGGGGAATTTCCCTTCCCTCCGCTTCCTCTCTCTCCCCTTCTCCCCCCCACACCATGGGAAACACAGAAAGACAGAGAGACAGAGAGAGAGAGAAGAGAGAGAGGGAAGGAGAGAGACAGAGAGAAGGAGAGGGAGGGGGAGAGGAGAGAGACAATGGAAGACAGAGACAGAGGTGGTAGAGAGAGAGAGGAGAGAAGGAGAGAACCAGAGAGAGAGAGACAAAGAGGTGGTAGAGAGATAGAGACAGAGAGAGAGACAGAGAGACACAGAGAGAGATCGTTAAATTGAGAGACAGACAGACAGAGAGAGAGAGAGAGAGACAGAGACACCACTGTCAGATCACAGCCAGATCAACGTGTTTCTGAAGAAATTAACCGGCAATATTCATTCAGAAAAACAACCCATTAAACTCTACAACATGAACCAATGGTACAGATGGGCTCCAAACAGTGCAGAGAAATTCATTGAAACTTTGAACTCAAATAAAATGATGAACTCTATACAGGTCTTCAATAACTCACAGTACCAAAACAATAAAGAAGGTGTCAATTCAGCTACTCAAAACATCAACTGCCTATTCCATAAAGAAGCATCAAAAGCAAATTTGAGAAAACCAAAGAAATGCAACATCAGAAACAAAAAAACTAAATGTTTCTGAAAAGTGGTTTGATAAATAATGTAAAACAACTAAGACAAATGTCAAATGAAAAACATTAGCAGCTAAACAACCCAGAGCTACCATATGAATACTAAGAAACTCTGAAACAGTATAAACAAACACTGAAACGCAAGAAATTGAATTATACCAACAAGACACTTGATGAAATTGAAAACGGAACAAAATCAGTTCTGGGACATGTGGAACAGTTTAAGCACGACAAAGGCACAACAATTAACCATAGAAGATGAAGGAATTTGAAAACTTATTTTGATAATCTATACAAAAACATCCCACAAAAAGACTTACAACACAACCAATTAGAAATTCAAGAAAAATGGAACATCCTTGAATCAGTCATAAAAAAACAACCAAAATCCATTACATTACCCAGTAACCCAACAAGAACTAAATGAAAAGCTCAAATCTATACAATCTAAGAAGGCTTGTGGTCTAGGCAACATCAGAAATGAAATGCTGAAAAACAGCCCACCTGAGTTGCAAAATGCTGAGCTTAAACGGTTCAACATGGTATTAACTTCTGACTGCTTTCCTGATGTCTGGAACCAGGGGCTCATCTCGCCTGATCCACAGAAGTGGAGACAATTCAGACCCCAATAATTACAAGGGAATTTGCGTAAACAGCAACTTGGGAAAGGTTTTCTGTAGCACTTAGAATTAAGGTGTAAGGTGTATGTAAACTTCCGACTTCATCTGTATGTACACAGAAAACATGTGTGCAATAAAAATCCAAAACCAAAGAACAGTGTTCTTTTCACAACGTCGAGGTGTGAGACAAGGCTGCAGTTTGAGTCCAAATCTTTTCAACATTTATATCAATGAATTAGCAGACATGTTGGACTATTCTCCAGCGCCAAGACTATTTGACACAGAGGTGAAATACCTGCTATATGCTGATGATTTGGTACTTCTATCACCAAACAAAGAAGGTCTTCAACAGAACCTTAACATTCTAGAGCAATATTGCCATAATTGGGTCCTGGCAGTAAATTTCCCAAAAACAAAAATCCTGATTTTCCCTTAAAAAAAAACTGATGTCAGAAACACAAATATAAATTCACCCTGAACAACACCATAATTGAACACACAAAAAATGACTCATACCTTGGGTCTGACCATATCTGCATCGGGAAACTTTAATATGGCAGTGAATGCACTCAAAGAAAAAGCTCGCAGAGCAATGTATGCAATAATAATGAAATTATTCAAAATCCCAGTTAGAATTTGGACTAAAATATTGGACATTGAAATCCAGCTCTTTACGGAGGTGAGGTTTGGGGGCGACTCAATAAACTGGACTTTAAAATGTGGGACAAACATCCAATTGAAGTGAGGTTTGGGGGCGACTCAATAAACTGGACTTTAAAATGTGGGACAAACATCCAATTGAAGTGAGGTTTGGGGGCGACTCAATAAACTGCAGTTTAAGATGTGGGACAAACATCCAATTGAAGCCCTACATGCAGAATTCTGTCGGAAAATTCTACAAATCCAGAGAAATACAGCAACTAATGCAGGAAGGGCAGAATTGGGCCGTTTTCCAGTAATAATGAAAATACAGATAAGATCATCAACATTTTGGCCACATCTAAATTCAAGTCTGCCATTTAAAGCACTTCAAACTCAAGAGCTGAGCCCAGAAACGAGCCCTCTCAGTCAGCTGGTGTTGGATCTCACCAACCAAGCTGACACCAGCACTGCTTCAAAAGAAAGAATTCCAATAAACAAAATCATGAACCAATCAAAGGACTCATATTTACAACATTGGAAAAACGAAACAAAATCCCAAGCCGACTAAATTGCTTTCTGGCCCTAAAAAGAGAATATGAATTGGCTGATTATCTCTACTCTGTCAGAGATACGAAGCAGAGACAGATCCTTACCAAGTACAGGCTGAGTGACCACCAACTGGCAATAGAAACTGGCAAACATAAAAAGACATGGCTACCCAAAGAGGAGTGTGTATGTGGTCAGTGCATGACAGGGGAGGTAGAGACAGAGATGCACTTTATCCTTTACTGTGAGAAATATTCCTCACCAAGAGATTCATTATTCACAGAAATGACTACATTTATTCCAAATGTTAACTTATTAAACCCAGAGGAAAATCTAAAAATACTTATGGGTGAAGGAGCAATGGCTCCTCTTGCAGCCAAATATGTATTTTCCTGCCATAGCCTGAGGGACACTGGATAATAACATCTGCATTGTAAGCAGTAACTTATTTATTATTATTATTGTTGTTGTTGTGATTATCATTCCAAATAGTAGTGGTATGGGTAGTAGGGTGATGATAATGATAGCACTTTAGTGATGATGGTAGTTGTAGTAATAATGATGATGGTAGTTGTAGTAGTGATGATGATGGTAGTTGTAATAATAATGGCGATGGTAGTTGTAGTAGTAATGATGGTAGTTGTAGTAATAATGATTATGGTAGTTGTAGTAATGATGATGGTAGTTGTAGTAGTAATGACGATGGTAGTTGTAGTAATGATGATGATGGTAGTTGTAGTAATAATGATGGTAGTTGTAGTAATGATGATGGTAGTTGTAGTAATAATGATGGTAGTTGTAGTAATGATGGTGGTAGTTGTAGTAATGATGATGGTAGTTGTAGTAATGACGATGGTAGTTGTAGTAATGATGGTAGTTGTAGTAGTAATGATGATGGTAGTTGTAGTAATAACGATGGTAGTTGTAGTAATGATGATGGTAGTTGTAGTAATAATGATGGTAGTTGTAGTAATGATGATGGTAGTTGTAGTAATAATGATGGTAGTTGTAGTAATGATGGTGGTAGTTGTAGTAGTGATGATGATGGTAGTTGTAGTAGTAATGATGGTGGTAGTTGTAGTAATGATGGTAGTTGTAGTAGTAATGATGATGGTAGTTGTAGTAATAATGATGGTAGTTGTAGTAATGATGATGGTAGTTGTAGTAATAATGATGGTAGTTGTAGTAATGATGGTGGTAGTTGTAGTAATGATGATGGTAGTTGTAGTAATGATGATGATGGTAGTTGTAGTAGTGATGATGATGGTAGTTGTAGTAGTGATGATGATGGTAGTTGTAGTAGTGATGATGATGGTAGTTGTAGTAATGATGATGGTAGTTGTAGTAATGATGATGATGGTAGTTGTAGTAGTGATGATGATGGTAGTTGTAGAAATGATGATGATGGTAGTTGTAGTAATGATGATGATGGTAGTTGTAGTAGTGATGATGATGGTAGTTGTAGTAGTGATGATGATGGTAGTTGTAGTAGTGATGATGATGGTAGTTGTAGAAATAATGATGGTAGTTGTAGTAGTAATGATGGTAGTTGTAGTAATGATGATGGTAGTTGTAGTAATGATGATGGTAGTTGTAGTAATGATGATGGTAGTTGTAGTAGTGATGATGGTGGTAGTTGTAGTAGTGATGATGATGGTAGTTGTAGTAGTGATGATGATGGTAGTTGTAGTAGTGATGATGATGGTAGTTGTAGAAATAATGATGGTAGTTGTAGTAGTAATGATGGTAGTTGTAGTAATGATGATGGTAGTTGTAGTAATGATGATGGTAGTTGTAGTAGTGATGATGATGGTAGTTGTAGTAGTGATGATGATGGTAGTTGTAGTAGTGATGATGATGGTAGTTGTAGTAGTAATGGTGATGGTAGTTGTAGTAGTAATGATGATGGTAGTTGTAGTAATGATGATGGTAGTTGTAGTAATAATGATGGTAGTTGTAGTAATGATGATGGTAGTTGTAGTAGTAATGATGATGGTAGTTGTAGTAGTAATGATGATGGTAGTTGTAGTAATGATGATGGTAGTTGTAGTAATGATGATGATGGTAGTTGTAGTAGTGATGATGATGGTAGATATAGTAGTGATGATGATGATGGTAGTTGTAGTAGTGATGATGATGGTGGTTGTAGTAGTGATGATGATGGTAGTTGTAGTAGTGATGATGATGGTAGATATAGTAGTAGTGATGATGATGGTAGTTGTAGTAATGATGGTAGTTGTAGTAGTGATGATGATGGTAGTTGTAGTAGTAATGGTGATGGTAGTTGTAGTAGTGATGATGATGGTAGTTGTAGTAATGATGATGATGGTAGTTGTAGTAGTAATGATGATGGTAGTTGTAGAAATAATGATGGTAGTTGTAGTAGTAATGATGGTAGTTGTAGTAATAATGATGGTAGTTGTAGTAGTGATGATGATGGTAGTAGTAGTAATGATGATGATGGTAGTTGTAGTAGTGATGATGATGGTAGTTGTAGTAGTGATGATGATGGTAGTTGTAGTAGTGATGATGATGGTAGTTGTAGTAGTAATGATGATGGTAGTTGTAGTAGTGATGATGATGGTAGTTGTAGTAGTAGTAATGATGATGGTAGTTGTAGTAATGATGATGATGGTAGTTGTAGTAGTGATGATGATGGTAGTTGTAGTAGTAGTAATGATGATGGTAGTTGTAGTAATGATGATGATGGTAGTTGTAGTAGTGATGATGATGGTAGATATAGTAGTAGTGATGATGATGGTAGTTGTAGTAGTGATGATGATGGTAGTTGTAGTAGTGATGATGATGGTAGTTGTAGTAGTGATGATGATGGTAGTTGTAGTAGTAATGATGATGGTAGTTGTAGTAGTAATGATGATGGTAGTTGTAGTAGTGATGATGATGGTAGTTGTAGTAATGATGATGATGGTAGTTGTAGTAGTGATGATGATGGTAGTTGTAGTAGTGATGATGATGGTAGTTGTAGTAATGATGATGATGGTAGTTGTAGTAGTGATGATGATGGTAGTTGTAGTACTGATGTAATGGTGAAGATGATGCAGTATAAGTTAGTTATAGTTTCATTTTCCATGTTTAGCTTTTTATATTTATTACATTTCTACTATTGACTGTTACCATTTTATTGTTATTTTGTAAATGTAATTTTGTATTATTATTTACTACCATTTTATATTATTATTTGTTATTCTTAATCATTTTATAACCATGTATATTGTATACATTGTTGCTTTGGCAATATTGACAATGTTTTTCATGCCAATAAAGCAGCTTGAATTTGAATTTGACAGAGAGAGAGGTGGTAGAGAGAGAGAGAGAGAGAGAGAGACAAAGGCAGAGAGAGAGGTGGTAGAGAGAGAGAGAGAGACAAAGGCAGAGAGAGAGGTGGTAGAGAGAGAGAGAGACAAAGGCAGAGAGAGAGGTGGTAGAGAGAGAGAGACAAAGGCAGAGAGAGAGGTGGTAGAGAGAGAGACAAAGGCAGAGAGAGAGGTGGTAGAGAGAAAGCGACAGAGACAGAGAGTGAGAGAGAGGGAGGCAGTGAGAGAGACAGAGAGAGAGAGGTGAGAGAGAGAGCAGGTTTGTAGCTGCTGACAGTGTATTCCTGTGTTGGACAGCCTGAGAGGCCAGGCTTTGAAGACAAGATGAATGCCTGCAGTGTCCCTGTGGCCCCTTCTCCCCACTTCCTCCAAGGAGACAGTCTTTTCAGCACTTTGATGCATATCTCCTCTCAATGACGCTAGCTCTCCCTCTCCGCAGATACAAACAGGAAAGCCATGCCAACTCCCCCTGGAAAACTCACTTCCGTAATTGTTATTTTGTTCCAGAGAAGGGGGAGTACCCACCTTGATTTAACACCCCGTCCTCGATGAGCTCATCTTCACTGAAGTCTATGAAGGCTTCCACGTGAGCCAAACACTGAAACAACAAACAGACAGATGTTGAGCGAGAGAGACAACAATATATGCGGTCCTCTCTATATTAATTCCTTTGGCAATGATTTAAGTTTCTCTGTCGTGACTGTCTTCTAGGTCAGAGGGATAGACTAAAACATCTCAGTAGACTAAAACATCTCAGTGGACTAAAACATCTCAGTAGACTAAAACATCTCAGTGGACTAAAACATCTCAGTAGACTAAAACATCTCAGTGGACTAAAACATCTCAGTGGACTAAAACATCTCAGTGGACTAAAACATCTCAGTAAACTAAAACATCTCAGTAGACTAAAACATCTCAGTAGACTAAAACATCTCAGTGGACTAAAACATCTCAGTAGACTAAAACATCTCAGTGGACTAAAACATCTCAGTGGACTAAAACATCTCAGTAGACTAAAACATCTCAGTAGACTAAATCATCTCAGTGGACTAAAACATCTCAGTGGACTAAAACATCTCAGTGGACTAAAACATCTCAGTAGACTAAATCATCTCAGTAGACTAAATCATCTCAGTAGACTAAAACATCTCAGTAGACTAAATCATCTCAGTAGACTAAATCATCTCAGTAGACTAAATCATCTCAGTAGACTAAATCATCTCAGTAGACTAAATCATCTCAGTAGACTAAATCATCTCAGTAGACTAAATCATCTCAGTAGACTAAAACATCTCAGTAGACTAAAACATCTCAGTAGACTAAATCATCTCAGTAGACTAAATCATCTCAGTAGACTAAATCATCTCAGTAGACTAAATCATCTCAGTAGACTAAATCATCTCAGTAGACTAAATCATATCAGTAGACTAAAACATCTCAGTAGACTAAATCATCTCAGTAGACTAAATCATCTCAGTAGACTAAATCATCTCAGTAGACTAAATCATATCAGTAGACTAAATCATCTCAGTAGACTAAATCATCTCAGTAGACTAAATCATATCAGTAGACTAAATCATATCAGTAGACTAAATCATCTCAGTAGACTAAATCATATCAGTAGACTAAATCATATCAGTAGACTAAATCATCTCAGTAGACTAAATCATCTCAGTAGACTAAATCATCTCAGTAGACTAAATCATATCAGTAGACTAAATCATCTCAGTAGACTAAATCATCTCAGTAGACTAAATCATATCAGTAGACTAAATCATCTCAGTAGACTAAAACATCTCAGTAGACTAAACAAAGCATCCTCTCCTTGTCTCCCTTCCTGTGCCATGACAGAAGTAAACAGGTGAAGGCATCATCGCTACTGAAATGCACCCTAAAGATCTGAGTGTTTATTGACACATGGAATGATTGACAGTTCAATAGGCCCACTAGGAGAGGAAACATCAGCCGACTGCAGGTTCCCTCCATCCACACATTGTACCAGAGAAACAATAGCAAAACAATAGCAGCATTGTCTGCATGCCGATCTAGGGAAAGGGTGAAACTACAGTAGGTAGATTCCAAACATACTATTTTGACAAATAGAGATTTGATTTTGTTAGGCTGCTGACGGTTTTCCTCAGGAAGGCCAAAATTAGGCTCTTTTCTGTAGCACTCCTCTCAGGAGAGGTGGCGAAGCGTTGATACCCAGGTCTGGTGCCAAGGTAGAGATCACACGATACACTCCGGGTAGAAGTTGCCCATGGGCACAGATCTAGGATCAGCTGGTTCCTGATCCCTGATCTCTCATCCCTGCTGTCAGACAACTACAGTATAGACAAGACACTCTCTGGACATCACACTTAATCAGACCACTATAACAATTGCCTGGAGGCGACTCGAAGCCAAATGGCAACCACGCCAACTCAAACAGCTCACCCTAGACTTCTACAGTATCCACAAAGGCCAGAATCCTAACTTTGAGATCTGTGTGTTTTTTATGCCACACCGCTAAATAACTGCCTGGCTAGCTTAGAGAACAACACGCTGGGTGAAGCCGATCCAGGCTAGGTAACCATCCACGTATTTTCTCTTTCTCTGGGGAACCTACTACCTACCCGTTTGAGCCTGTAACTCCAGTCCTGGTAGAGGCGGCCCAGCTCCCCATCCATCTGCCTGAGGGCCTGCCTCCTCTGGGCCTCAGTTTCAGCGTGGATCAGGTCCCCCAGGCCCTCCACCTCCGTCAAGCCCAGTTTCCCCGCGTGGAAGGCCCTCCGCGTGAACTCCCCTGCCTCCGCAGGCCTCACACCCTCCAGGCTTCCTGCATAACACACATCGCACAGCAAGACAGAGAAAACAGGGTCAAAGTCAGGGTTAATTAGTAACACACACACAGCAAGACAGAGAATTACTCAAACAGGGTCAAAGCCAGGGTTAATTAGTTACACACACACAGCAAGACAAAGACAACACTTAGGTCACTAATAAGGTTCCCTATCGTTCACAAGCCAAGGTTACTAAGGTTCACTAAGGCAATGTACATGTAACGGTTCTCCTCTTGTGAAGTAAAGGCGGACCAAAGCGCAGCGTGGTGGTTGTTCATTATATTTATTGACGACACTATACATGAACAAACTAACGAAAACAAAACAAGAAACGTGAGAACTCAAAACAGCCCTGTCTGGTGCAAACACAAAAACAGGAACAATCACCCACAAACAAACAGTGAAACCCAGGCTACCTAAGTATGATTCTCAATCAGAGACAACTAATGACACCTGCCTCTGATTGAGAACCATACTAGGCCGAAAACCTAGAACTGCCCCAAAACATAGAAAAACAAACATAGACTGCCCACCCAACTCACGCCCTGACCATACTAAATAAATACAAAAACAAAGGAAATAGAGGTCAGAACGTGACAGTACCCCCCCCCAAAGGTGCGGACTCCGGCCGCAAAACCTTGACCTATAGGGGAGGGTCTGGGTGGGCGTCTGTCCGCGGTGGCGGCTCTGGCGCGGGACGCGGACCCCACTTCGCCATTGTCTCAGTCCGCCTTATTGTCCGCCTCCGTGGCTTACTCACCATGCCCACCCCTCTCAATGACCCCACTGGACAGAGGGGCTGCTTGGGACAGAGGGGCAGCTCGGGACAGAGGTGAAGCAGCTGCTCGGGACAGAGGGACAGCTGCTCGGGACAGAGGGACAGCTGCTCGGGACAGAGGGGCAGCTGCTCGGGACAGAGGGGCAGCTGCTCCGGGCGGAGGGGCTCTAGCGGCCCCTGGCTGACTGGCGGCGCTGGCGGCCCCTGGCTGACTGGCGGCACTGGCGGCCCCTGGTTGACTGGCGGCACTGGCGGCCCCTGGCTGACGGGCGGCACTGGCGGCCCCTGGCTGACGGGCGGCACTGGCTGCTCCTGGCAGACGGGCGGCGCTGGCGGCGCTGGGCAGACGGACGGCGCTGGCGGCGTTGGGCAGACGGGCGGCGCTGGCGGCGCTGGGCAGACGGGCGGCGCTGGCGGCGTTGGGCAGACGGGAGGCTCCGGCAGAGGCGCCGGACAGGCGGGAGGCTCCGGCAGAGGCGCCGGACAGGCGGGAGGCTCCGGCAGAGGCGCCGGACAGGCGGGAGGCTCCGGCAGCGGCGCCGGACAGGCGGGAGGCTCCGGCAGAGGCGCCGGACAGACGGGAGACTCCGGCAGAGGCGCCGGACAGACGGGAGACTCCGGCAGCGCTGGAGAGGAGGAAGGCTCTGGACGGATGGGCCGGAGAGACAGCCTGGTACGGGGAGCTGCCACCGGAGGGCTGGGGTGTGGAGGTGGTGACGGATAGACCGGGCCGTGCAGGCGCACTGGAGCTCTTGAGCACCGAGCCTGCCCAACCTTACCCGGTTGAATGGTCCCGGTCGCCCTGCCAGTGCGGCAAGGTGGAATAGCCCGCACTGGGCTATGCAGGCGAACCGGGGACACCGTGCGCAAGGCTGGTGCCATGTAAGCCGGCCCAAGGAGACGCACTGGAGACCAGATGCGTAGAGCCGGCTTCATGGCACTTGGCTCGATGCCCACTCTAGCCCGGCCGATACGCGGAGCTGGAATGTACCGCACCGGGCTGTGCACCCGCACTGGGGACACCGTGCGCTCCACAGCATAACACGGTGCCTGCCCGGTCTCTCTAGCCCCCCGGTAACCACAGGAAGTTGGCTCAGGTCTCCTACCTGGTGTAGCCATACTCCCTGTTAGCCCCCCCCCAAGAAATTTTTGGGGCTGACTCCCGGGCTTCCATCCACGACGCCGCGCTGCCTCCTCATACCAGCGCCTCTCCGCTTTCGCCGCCTCCCGTTCTTCCTTGGGGCGGCGATACTCTCCTGGCTGAGCCCAAGGTCCTTTACCGTCTAGTTCGTCCTCCCATGTCCATACCTCCTCGCGCTGCTCCTGCTGCTGCTTTCTCCTTTGCCCATTACCACACCGCTTGGTCCTGTTGTGGTGGGTGATTCTGTAACGGTTCTCCTCTTGTGAAGTAAAGGCGGACCAAAGCGCAGCGTGGTGGTTGTTCATTATATTTATTGACGACACTATACATGAACAAACTAACGAAAACAAAACAAGAAACGTGAGAACTCAAAACAGCCCTGTCTGGTGCAAACACAAAAACAGGAACAATCACCCACAAACAAACAGTGAAACCCAGGCTACCTAAGTATGATTCTCAATCAGAGACAACTAATGACACCTGCCTCTGATTGAGAACCATACTAGGCCGAAAACCTAGAACTGCCCCAAAACATAGAAAAACAAACATAGACTGCCCACCCAACTCACGCCCTGACCATACTAAATAAATACAAAAACAAAGGAAATAGAGGTCAGAACGTGACAGTACACTACCATTCAACAGTTTGGGGTCACTTATAAATGTCCTTGTTTTTTAAGGAAAAGCTAATTTTTTTGTCCATTAAAATAACATCAAATTGATCAGAAACACAGTGTAGACATTGTTAATGTTGTAAGTGACTATTGTAGCTGGAAACGGCTGATTTTTTTTTTTTTTTTTAATGGAATATCTACAAAGGCGTAAAGAGGCCCATTATCAGCAACCATCACTCCTGTGTTCCAATGGCACGTTGTGTTAGCTAATCCAAGTTTATCATTTTAAAAGGCTAATTGATCATTAAAAAACCCTTCTGCAATTACATTAGCACAGCTGAAAACTGTTATTCTGATTAAAGAAACAATAAAACTGGCCAACTTTAGACTAGTTGAGTATCTCAAAACAGCCAGAAACAAAGAACTTTCTTCTGAAACTCGTCAGTCTATTCTGGTTCTGAGAAATGAAGGCTATTCCGTGCGATAAATTGCCAAGAAACTGAAGATCTCGTACAACGCTGTGTACTACTCCCTTCACAGAACAGCGCAAACTGGCTCTAACCAGAATAGAAAGAGGAGTGGGAGGCCCCGGTGCACAACTGAGCAAGAGGACAAGTGGATTAGAGTGTCTAGTTTGAGAAACAGACGCCTCACAAGTCCTCAACTGGCAGCTTCATTAAATAGTACCGTAAAACACCAGTCTCAACGTCAACAGTGAAGAGGATGCTGGCCTTCTAGGCAGAGTTACAAAGAAAAAGCCATATCTCAGACTGGCCAATAAAAAGAAAAGATTAAGATGAGCAAAAGAACACAGACACTGGACAGAGGAACTCTGCCTAGACGGCCAGCATCCCGGAGTCACCTCTTCACTGTTGGCGTTGAGACTGGTGTTTTGCGGGTACAATTTAATGAAGCTGCCAGTTGAGGACTTGTGAGGCGTCTCAAAATAAGCACACAACAATTAAAACACCTGGTTTTCTGATCAATCTTTCAAATGAAACGTACATGGTCTAATCAGCGTTCCAGCGGTGTATTTGATCTGCACATGTCTTAGCACCAGCCGAGCGAACCGCCCTCTTTAGCGCGAGTGAAGTGAGTTTGGAACACCTGAATTTATGCGTCTTAGAAGTAGTGTTCACGTACAAACTGAATTTATCTGAACTCAGATCTGCTTCCCAAAAATAACACGGTCACTGTGTTAGAACGTTTATTTTGATTGGCGATCGGGTAGCCTGATTTCTGCATTTATCAGAGTACCATCAGGTAGCCTGATTTCTGCATTTATCAGAGTACCATCAGGTAGCCTGATTTCTGCATTTATCAGAGTACCATCGGGTAGCCTGATTTCTGCATTTATCAGAGTTCCATCGGGTAGCCTGATTTCTGCATTTATCAGAGTACCATCGGGTAGCCTGATTTCTGCATTTATCAGAGTACCATCGGGTAGCCTGATTTATGCATTTATAAGAGTACCATCGGGTAGCCTAATTTCTGCATTTATCAGAGTACCATCGGGTAGCCTGATTTCTGCATTTATCAGAGTACCATCGGGTAGCCTGATTTCTGCATTTATCAGAGTACCATCAGGTAGCCTGATTTCTGCATTTATCAGAGTACCACCGGGTAGCCTGATTTCTGCATTTATCAGAGTACCATCGGGTAGCCTGATTTCTGCATTTATCAGAGTACCATCGGGTAGCCTGATTTCTGCATTTATCAGAGTACCATCGGGTAACCTGATTTCTGCATTTATCATTGTACCATCGGGTAGTCTGATTTCTGCATTTATCAGAGTACCATCGGGTAGCCTGATTTCTGCATTTATCAGAGTACCATCAGGTAGCCTGATTTCTGCATTTATCAGAGTGCCATCGGGTAGCCTGATTTCTGCATTTATCAGAGTGCCATCGGGTAGCCTGATTTCTGCATTTATCAGAGTGCCATCGGGTAGCCTGATTTCTGCATTTATCAGAGTGCCATCGGGTAGCCTGATTTCTGCATTTATCAGAGTGCCATCGGGTAGCCTGATTTCTGCATTTATCAGAGTGCCATCGGGTAGCCTGATTTCTGTATTCATCAGAGTACCATCGGGTAGCCTGATTTCTGTATTTATCAGAGTACCATCGGGTAGCCTGATTTCTGTATTTATCAGAGTACCATCGGGTAGCCTGATTTCTGTATTCATCAGAGTACCATCAGGTAGCCTGATTTCTGTATTTATCAGAGTGCCATCAGCATTATTAGGGAAATCATTCTTCTTGCAGAGTATGTAAAAGTTTTAATCAAACTATTATACTCATCTGATTATCCACATTTAACACATTATTGCTTGCATGTGACCGTACTCAGGGTATATTTGTAGACGTATTTAATGTTATGTGTCCGCCGGCTGGCTGGTCTCTTGTCTTCCTGAGAAATACACACACTACCAGAAAGAGACAAACCCCCTAACCGGCTCTAGGCTCATGAAGGCAAAGGGTCAGAGGTTCAGAGTTGAAGGGTCATTCTGGGGTCACTGTGAGTGGCAAAAACAACACTGGCAATGAGGTAAGGTGTTTTTGTTAGAACCTTTGCAGAACTTAATTTATTGGTTGTCAATATGGTGGCCTGATTCTTACATGCTCTGCAAAGTTATTACATCAACCAGAGACAGTTGACTGTTGCTAGTTGTACTACTACAGCATTAGTAAAGAAGAACAATGCTGATAACTACAGGAGATAGCAGGATTACATAATCATCAGCTTTATGTATTTTGTTGTTGACTGGCTGTTCTGAGAAGATGCAAATCTGAGACACTGCACAGTTTACATTCATTTATATAACACTGCCCCCTAGCAGCCAAACATGAACATTGCAAGGACGCTGACAACAGTTCTGCATTGCTCTCAAGTTCAAGGAAAGTGTTTGCAGGAAGGAAACAACGCAGACACCCAGATGGAACAGCTACAAGAACACTTATCTCCTCTAGGCTCTAGCCTAGTACTACATATATATATATATATATATATATATATACACACACTATCGTTCAAAAGTTTGGGGTCACTTAGAAATGTCCTTGTTTTTGAAAGAAAAGCAAAAAAAAATGTCCATTAAACTAACATCAAATTGATCAGAAATACAGTGTAGACATTGTTAATGTTGTAAATTACTATTGTAGTTCTTTATAAAACATCTACATAGGCATACAGAGACCCATTATCAGCAACCATCACTCCTGTGTTCCAATGGCACGTTGTGTTAGCTAATCCAAGTTTATCATTTTAAAAAGGCGAATTGATCATTAGAAAACCCTTTCGCAATCATCTTAGCACAGCTGAAAACTGTTGTTTAAAGAAGCAATAAAACTGTCCTTCTTTAGACTAGTTGAGTATCTGGAGCATCAGCAGATACTCTGTACTCTCTGGACAACACACTCAATCAGACCACTCATATCTCTCTACAAATGACTGTGCTCTAACCTAGTTCCATATCTCTTATCTCTCATCATATGACTGTGTGTTTACCTAGGGCTTGCAAGACAGCTGTGATGACTGCAGGACCTCCGTGAATATGAAACTCTGCACTGTCTTCCCCTGTGAAGCTGTGGGGACCTGACAAGAAAGCACAACAACAGTCACAACAACATTGGATAAGACAAACAAGAACAGCTACTATGAGATGCTTATAAACATTATTTTTTTTAAATCAAAATGCATTGTGGGTTTATCCAATAATAACTGTGTGATGTCCTCTAGGACCGATCTGACCTTTGAACCAGAGGACCAGTCCTCGGTCCAGCAGCTCTTTGGACTGGGGGTCAGTGATCCTCCGTAGCAGGGCGGTACGAGGAGGGGGTAGAGCCTGGGTCAGACCTGCCATGTTTCTCAGGACCATGGAGGAGGCAGGACCACTGACACGGACCACCGCCACACCACACCTGCCGTGGCCCGACGACAGGGCAAATATGGTCTCAGCATCACATACCGCTCTGGTCGGGATACACAGGCCCCTCGCTGATGGAGATGCTCTGCTGAAGACATTTATACAATTGTCAAGCGACTGGGTGCTTGAAAAGTGCGATATATATATATACACTGAACAAAAGATATAAAACACTATATGGAACTATTTCTAAGATCTTCATAAGTTACAGTTCATGTAAGGAAATCAGTCATTAGGCCCTAATCTATGGATTTCACATGACTGGGAATGCAGATATGCATCTGTTGGTCACAGATACCTTCCAAAACGGTAGGGGCGTGGATCAGAAAACCAGTCAGTATCTGGTGTGACCATTTGCCTCATGCAGCGCAACACATCTCCTTCGCATAGAGTTGATCAGGCTGTCGATCGGGGACTCGGACACCGATTTCTCAGAAACTTGGTGTACAGCATCTCAAGACCAAGATCTTCAGAAGCAGTTGATATCGTAAACATCATGGCCGCTGTGAGCCAATAAAGTTGAGTGAGGTCGGGCCTGAGGGAAGGCCCTGATGGAAGGCCATGAGGGAAGGTCCTGAGGGAAGGCCCTGAGGGAAGGCCCTGAGGGAAGGCCATGAGGGAAAGCCCTGAGGGAAGGCCATGAGGGAAGGCCCTGAGGGAAGACCATGAAGAAAGGCCCTGAGGGAAGACCCTGAGGGAAGGCCATGAGGGAAGGCCCTGAGGGAAGGCCCTGAGGGAAGGCCCTGAGGGAAGGCCATGAGGGAAGGCCCTGAGGGAAGGCCAAGAAGGAAGGCCCTGAGGGAAGACCCTGAGGGAAGGCCATGAGGGAAGGCAATGAGGGAAGGCCCTGAGGGAAGGCCATGAGGGAAGGCCCTGAGGGAAGGCCATGAGGGAAGGCCATGAGGGAAGGCCCTGAGGGAAGGCCATGAGGGAAGGCCCTGAGGGAAGGCCATGAGGGAAGGCCATGAGGGAAGGCCCTGAGGGAAGGCCCTGAGGGAAGGCCATGAGGGAAGGCCATGAGGGAAGGCCATGAGGGAAGGCCCTGAGGGAAGACCATGAGGGAAGGCCATGAGGGAAGGCCCTGAGGGAAGGCCATGAGGGAAGGCCCTGAGGGAAGGCCCTGAGGGAAGGCAATGAGGGAAGGCCCTGAGGGAAGGCCCTGAGGGAAGGCCCTGAGGGAAGGCCCTGAGGGAAGACCATGAGGGAAGGCCCTGAGGGAAGGCTCTGAGGGAAGACCATGAGGGAAGGCCTTGAGGGAAGGCCATGAGGGAAGACCCTGCTGGCCATGCATCTCAATTCTCTACAATGTTTCCTGAAGTCTGCACTGGTCCACTACCCACATGGATTCAAAAGTATTCGATTGGTGAGAACACCAGAGATGAAGTCAGGACCAGAATCCTTTAAATCCAGATCAGAGTTTTTAAGACCCAGACTAAGGACCAGTGGATCGAGACCATGACCTGACCAAGACCAGTTTGGGTAAAGATAGTATAGTACAGCACAGTTCAGTACAGTCTAGTATAGCACAGTATAGTTCAGTACACTAGTCTAGTATAGCACAGTATAGTTCAGTACAGTACAGTCTAGTATAGTACTGTATAGTTCAGTACAGTCTAGTATAGTACATTACAGTAAAGTACAGTACAATACAGTAGATTCAGTACAGTGAAGGACAGTATATTACACTATAATTATGTTCAGTACATTACAACACAGTACAGTTCAGTACATTAAAACACATTATAGTTCAGCACATGACAGTACATTACAGTTCAGTACATTACAGTACAGTTCAATCAATCAATCAAATGTATTTATAAAGCCCTTCTTACATCAGCTGATGTCATAAAGTGCTGTACAGAAACCCAGCCTAAAATCCCAAACGGCAAGCAATGCAGGTGTAGATGCACGGTGGCTACGAGACAGGAGAAATACACCAGATATAACAGACTGACCCTAGCCCCCCGACACATAAACTATTGCAGCATAAATACTGGAGGCTGAGACAGGAGGGGTCACGTCCGACAATATCCACGGACAGGGCCAAACAGCCCCCAACCACCAACCTACTATCCTGAGACAAGGCCGAGTATAGCCCACGAAGATCTACCCCACTGCACGAACCCGAAGGGTTAGCCCATGAAGATCAACCCACTCAAGTGACGCACCCCTCCTAGGGACGGCATGGAAGAGCACCAGTAAGCCAGTGACTCAGCCCCCGTAATAGGGTTTGAGGCAGAGAATCCCAGTGGAGAGAGGGGAATCGGCCAGGCAGAGACAGCAAGGGTGGTTCGTTGCTCCAATGCCTTTCCGTTCACCTTCACACTCCTGGGCCAGACTACACTCAATCATAGGATCGACCGAAGAGATGAGTCTTCAGTAAAGACTTAAAGGTCGAGACAGAGTCTACGTCTCTCACATGGATAGGCAGACCATTCCATAAAAATTGAGCTCTATAGGAGAAAGCCTATTGCGTACGTGTAGGTATGTACGGCAGGACCAAATCGAAGAGATAGGTAGGAGCAAGCCCATGTAATGCTTTGTAGGTTAGCAGTAAAACCTTGAAATCAGAGGGAGGCTAGCACTGGAGTAATATGATTTTGGTTCTAGTCAGGATTCTAGCAGCCGTATTTAGCACTAACTGAAGTTTGTTTAGTGCTTTATCTGGTTAGTCAGAAAGTAGAGCACTGCAGTAATCTAACCTAGAAGTGACAAAGCATGGATACATTTTTCTGCATCATGTTTGGACAGAAAGTTTCTGATTTTTGCAATGTTACGTAGATGGAAAAAAGCTGTCCTTGAAAAAGTCTTGATATGTTCGTCAAAAGAGAGATCAGGGTCCAGAGTAACGCCGAGATCCTTCAGTTTTATTTGAGACGACCATCAAGATTAATTGTCAGATTCAAATCTTTGTTTCTTGGGACATAGAACTAGCATCTCTGTTTTGTCCGAGTTTAAAAGTAGAAAGTTTGCAGCCATCCACTTCCTTATGTCTGAAACACAGGCTTCCAGGAAGGGCAATTTTGGAGCTTCACCAAGTTTCATCGAAATGTACAACTGTGTGTCATCCACATAGCAGTGAAAGTTAACATTATGTTTCCGAATGACATCACCAAGAGGTAAAATATATAGTGAAAACAATAGTGGTCCTAAAACGGAGCCTTGAGGAACACCAACATTTACAGTTGATTTGTCAGAGGACAAACTGATATTGTTCCGACAGATAAGATCTAAACCAGGCCAGAACTTGTCCTTGTAGTCCAATCTCTCCAAAAGAATGTAGTGATCGATGGTATCAAAAGCAGCACTAAGGTCTAGGAGCACGAGGACAGATGCAGAGCCTCGGTCTGACGCATTAAAAGGTTATTTACCACCTTCACAAGTGCAGTCTCAGTGCTATGATGGGGTCTAAAACCAGACCGAAGCGTTTCGTATACATTGTATGTTTACAGGAAGCAGTGAGTCGCTGCGCAACAGCTTTTCCATTTTTTATTGAGTTTGGTACACATTCGGTGGATAGGTTTATTATGTTCAACATAGGAGGGCCAAGCACAGGAAGCAGCTCTTTCAGTAGTTTAGTTGGAATAAGGTCCGGTATGGAGTATGAAGGTTTAGAGGCCTTGATTATTTTCATCAATGTGTCAAGAGATATAGTACTAAAAAACCTGATCTCCCTTGATCTTAGTGTTTTGCAGACTCAGTACAACTGAGCGGACTCCTCTTTACGCAGATGTAAAGAGGAGTCCGTAATTTGCTTTCTAATGATCATGATCTTTTCCTCAAAGAAGTTCATGAATTTATCACTGCTGAAGTGAAAGCCATCCTCTCTTGGGGAATGATGCTTTTTAGTTAGATTTGTGACAGTATCAAAATTACATTGAGGATTGTTCTTATTTTCCTCAATTAAGTTGAAAAATAGGATGATCGAGCAGCAGTGAGGGCTCTTCGATACTGCACAAGCTCGTCGGAAGACTTTCAGTTTGGTGTAGCACCATTTCCGTTCAAATTTTCTAGAAGCTTGCTTCAGGGCTCGGGTATTTTCTGTATACCAGGGAGCTAGTTTCTTATGACAAATGTTTTTAGGGGTGCGACTGAATCTAGGGATTTACGCAAGGTTAAATTGAGTTCCTAAATTAGGTGGTTAACTGATTTTTGTCTGACGTCCTTCGGTAGGTGGAGGGAGTCTGGAAGGGCATCTAGGAATCTTTGGGTTGTCCGAGAATTTATAGCACGGCGTTTGATGATCCTCGGTTGGGGTCTGAGCAGATTATTTGTTGAGACTGCAAACGTAATAAAATGGTGGTCCGATAGTCCAGGAATATGAGGAAAAACATTAAGATTCACAACATTTATTCCACGGGACTAAACAAGGTCCAGAGTATGACTGTGGCAGTGAGTAGGTCAGGAGACATGTTGGACAAAACCCACTGAGTCGATGATGGCTCCGAAAGCCTTTTGGAGTGGGTCTGTGGACTTTTCCATGTGAATATTAAAGTTACCAAAAATTTGAATACTATCTGCCATGAATAAAAGATCCGATAGGAATTCAGGAAACTCAGTGAGGAACGCTGTATACGGCCCAGGAGGCCTGTATGTAAACAGTAGCTATAAAAAGTGATTGAGTAGACTGCATAGTTTATGACTAAAAGCTCAAAAGATTAAAGGTTTCAGTCAGGCCAATCATATCAAGGATATGATCAGTTCATTGACTATAACTTCCTTGGAAGTGAGGGATCTAACACTAAGTAGTCCTATTTTGAGATATGAGATATCACAATCTCTTTCAATAATGACAGGAATGGAGGAGGTCTTTACTCCAGTGAGATTGCTAAGGCAAACACCGCCATGTTTAGTTTTGCCCAACCTAGATCGAGGCGCAGACACGGTCTCAATGGGGATAGCTGAGCTGACTACACTGACTGTGCTAGTGGCAGACTCCACTAAGCTGGCCTGCACCCTCTCATTGTGGAGCTAGGTGAGTTAGAGCCCTGTCTATGTTCGTAGATAAGATGAGAGCACCCCTCTAGCTAGGATGGAGTCCGTCACTCCTCAGCAGGCCAGGCTTGGTCCTGTTTGTGGGTGAGTCCCAGAAAGAGGGCCAATTATCTACAAATGCTATCTTTTGGCAGGAGCAGAAAACAGTTTTCAACCAGCGATTGAGAAGTGAGACTCTGCTGTAGAGCTCATCACTCCCCCTAACTGGGAGGGGACCAGAGACAATTACTCGATACCGACACATCTTTCTAGCTGATTTACACGCTGAAACTATGTTGCGCTTGGTGACCTCTGACTGTTTCATCCTAACATCGTTGGTGCCGACGTGGATAACAATATCTCTATACTCCCCAGTTTAAGCCTTAGCCAACATCATTTTCAGATTAGCCTTAACGTCGGTAGTCCTGCCCCCTGGTAAACAGTGTATGATCGCTGGATGATTCGTTTTAAATCTAATACTACGGGTAATGGAGTTGCCAATGAGTAGGGTGTTCAATTTGTCAGAGCTAATGGTGGGAGGCTTCAGTGTCTCAGACCCCGTAACGGAAGGAGGAGAGACCAGAGAAGGCTCGGCCTCTCACTCCGACTCGTTGCTTCATGGAAAACCGGTTGAAAGTTTCTGTCGGCTCAATGAGCGACACCGGTTGAGCATTTCCTTCCAGAAGCCATGAGAAAGTTGTCCGGCTGCGGGGACCGTGCGAGGGGATTTATACTACTATCTGTACTTACTGGTGGCACAGACGATGCTTCATCCTTTCCTACACTGAAATTACCCTTTTGCCTAACGATTGCATCTGAAGCTGAGCTTGCAGCACAGTGCAGTGAGTGCAGTGACTGCAATTAGAAGGCATCATGTTAATGTTACTAGTTAGCTTCGGCTGTTGGAGGTCCTGACGAACCACGTCCAGATAAAGCGTCCTGGGTGAAAAAGTTGAATGAAAAGTTGAGAAGAAAAAATATATATATAAAACGGTAATTATAAAGTAAAAACCGTAAAGTTGGCAGGTAGCAAAGTAAGGATTGGCAACAAACTACACAGCAGCACGTGAATAAGTCTACAGGTTGTGACCGGTTCAGTACATTACATTACAGTGCAATTCAGTACAGTACATTACATTACAGTACATTACAGCTCAGTTCAGTACAGCACATTGCAGTACAGTTCAGTACATTACAGCTCAGTTCAGTACAGCACATTGCAGTACAGTTCAGTACATTACAGCTCAGTTCAGTACAGCACATTGCAGTACATTACAGTACATTACAGCACATTGCAGTGCAGTACATTGCAGTACAGTTCAGTACATTACAGTTCAGTACATTATTGAAATCTAATGTTGGGCCAAATATACATCTACATTGAGTGCAGAAAACATTAAGAACACCAGTTCTTTCCATGACATACACTGACCAGGTGAATCCAGGTGAAAGCAATGATCCCTTATTGATGTCACTTGTTAAATCCACTTCAATCATTGTAGATGAAAAGGAGGAGACATGTTAAATAAGGATTTTTAAGCCTTGAGACAATTGAGAAATGGATTGTGTATGTGTGCCATTCAGAAGGTGTATGGGCAAGACAAAATAATTAAATGCATTTGAATGGGGTATGGTAGTAGGTGCCAGGCGCACCGGTTTGTGTCAAGAACTGCAATGCTGTTGGGTTTTTCACACTCAACAGTTTCCCGTGTGTATCAAGAATGGTCCACCACCCAAAGGACATCCTGCCAACTTGACAACTGTGGGAAGCATTGGAGTCAACATGGGCCAGCATCCCTGTGGAACACTTTCAACACCTTGTAGAGTCCATGACCTGATGAATTGAGGCTGTTCTGTGGGGAAAAGGGGGGTTTGCAACTCAATACTGGGAGGGTGTTCCTAATGTTTTGTCCACTCAGCGTATTTGTGCTATTGGAGGGTTTGGAGACCTTGCAGGCTATGCATGTCACTACTCTGCACTTTTTCCCTGAAGTGTGCAGTTGTCCACTACCCACATGGTGGTTCTCTGTAGCTCAGTTGTCCACTACCCACATGGTGGTTCTCTGTAGCTCAGTTGGTAGAGCATGGCGCTGGCAAAGTAGTGTAAAGAACTTGTATGCATGCATGACTAAGTTGCTTTGGATGAAAGCGACCTGCTGAATGGAATGTTATAGGATTTGTGAAACACTGGAACCTGCAATTCATCCACATACAGTGTATTCAGAAAGTATTCAGACCCCTTGACTTTTTCCACATTTTGTTACGTTACAGCCTTATTTTGAAATGGATTCAATTGTCCCCCCACCCCCCTAAAAAAAAATCACATTTACATAAGTATTCAGACACTTTCCTCAATACTTTGTCGAAGCACCTGTGGCAGGGATTACAGCCTTGAGTCTTCTTGGGTATGACGCTACAAGCTTGGCACACCTTTACACACCATTCTGTATACTTCCGGCCCTTCTTTGGACACTGTGTTAACAACCCTCCAGGCAAGCTTCAATGCCATACAACTCTCCTTCCGTGGCCTCCAATTGCTCTTAAATACAAGTAAAACTAAATGCATGCTCTTCAACCGATCGCTACCTGCACCTACCCGCCTGTCCAACATCACTACTCTGGACGGCTCTGACTTAGAATACGTGGACAACTACAAATACTTAGGTGTCTGGTTAGACTGTAAACTCTCCTTCCAGACCCATATCAAACATCTCCAATCCAAAGTTAAATCTAGAATTGGCTTCCTATTTCGCAACAAAGCATCCTTCACTCATGCTGCCAAACATACCCTAGCAAAACTGACCATCCTACCAATCCTCGACTTTGGCGATGTCATTTACAAAATAGCCTCCAATACCCTACTCAACAAATTGGATGCAGTCTATCACAGTGCAATCCGTTTTGTCACCAAAGCCCCATATACTACCCACCATTGCGACCTGTACGCTCTCGTTGGCTGGCCCTCGCTTCATACTCGTCGCCAAACCCACTGGCTCCATGTCATCTACAAGACCCTGCTAGGTAAAGTCCCCCCTTATCTCAGCTCGCTGGTCACCATAGCATCTCCCACCTGTAGCACACGCTCCAGCAGGTATATCTCTCTAGTCACCCCCAAAACCAATTCTTTCTTTGGCCGCCTCTCTTTCCAGTTCTCTGCTGCCAATGACTGGAACGAACTAAAAAAATCTCTGAAACTGGAAACACTTATCTCCCTCACTAGCTTTAAGCACCAACTGTCAGAGCAGCTCACAGATTACTGCACCTGTACATAGCCCACCTATAATTTAGCCCTATCAACTACCTCTTTCCCAACTGTATTTTATTTATTTATTTATTTTGCTCCTTTGCACCCCATTATTTTTATTTCTACTTTGCACATTCTTCCATTGCAAAACTACCATTCCAGTGTTTTACTTGCTATATTGTATTTACCTTGCCACCAAGGCCTTTTTTGCCTTTACCTCCTTTCTCACCTCATTTGCTCACATTGTATATAGACTTGTTTATACTTTATTATTGACTGTATGTTTGTTTTACTCCATGTGTAACTCTGTGTTGTTGTATCTGTCTAACTGCTTTGCTTTATCTTGGCCAGGTCGCAATTGTAAATGAGAACTTGTTCTCAACTTGCCTACCTGGTTAAATAAAGGTAAAATAAAAAAATAAAAAACACCTGTATTTGAGGAGTTTCTACCATTCTTCTCTCAAGCTCTGTCAGGTTGGATGGGGAGCATTGCTGCACAGCTATTTTCAGGTCTCTCCAGAGATGTTGCTACACAGCTATTTTCAGGTCTTTCCAGAGATGGTCAATCGGGTTCAAGTCCGGGCTCTGGCTGGGCCACTCAGAGACTTGTCCCGAAGCCACTCCTGAGATGTCTTGGCTGTGTGCATAGGGTCATTGCCCTGTTGGAAAGTGAACCTTCACCCCAGTCTGAGGTCCTGATGGTTCACCCATCTCCACAGAGGAAGTCTAGAGTTTTGTCAAAGAGACCATCGGGTTCTTGGTCACCTCCCTGATCAAGGCCCTTCTCCCCCAATTGCTCAGTTTGGCTGGGCGGCCAGCTCTAGGAAGAGTCTTGGTGGTTCCAAACTTCTTCCATTTAATGAATGATGGAGGCCACTGAGTTCTTAGGGGCCTTCAACGCTGCAGACATTGTTTTGTACCCTTCCTCAATTCCGTGCCTTGTCACAATACTGTCTCGGCGCTCTACGGACAATTCCTTCAACATCACAGCTTGGTTTTTGCTCTGACATGCACTGTCAACTGTAGGACCTTATATAGACAGGTGTGTGCCCCTTTCCAAATCATGTCCAATCAATTTAATTTACCACAGGTGGACTCCAATCAAGTTGTAGAAATAGCTCAAAGATGACCAATGGAAACAGGAAGCACCTGGGCTCAATTTCAAGTCTCATAGCAAAGGGTCTGAATACTTATGCAAGTAAGTATACATTTTTAATACATTTGCTAAAATGTATATATTTTTTTTACTTTGTCATTATGGGGTATTGTGTGTAGATGGCTGAAGATTATTTTTTATTTAATCAATTTCAGAATTAGGCTGTAGCGTAACAAAATGTAGAAAAAGTAAAGGGGTCTGAATACTTTCAGAAGGCACTGTATGCTCTTCCATAGTGTTCAACCATGAGGTGAGCATGGCTCAGAGGGCTAGTGCCTTAGTCTTGTAATACATACCAGCCCAAGGTTAACCCTCACCCCTGCAGCTTTGACAGACATACCTGGACAGGGAGGGGTGTTGTACCAGAAACACATTTTATGACTTGTAAAATAAGGCATAATATTTGAGCTAGTGAAAACAGGACAAAAAAAAGGCTTGGACCCCGGGTCATCGCTGCTTGCAACTATATTTATTATTATTGCTCATTTTAAGACCGGGAAGATACGTCAGATCATGGGACTGTTATATGGCTGGGTAACAAAATGTGGGTTATCGATTTGTTACGGGATATATTGGTTATAAAACGGTAGAAGTATGGTTATGATCAGGATACATTTAATTGAAATAAAAGCAACTGGCTCAGAGTTTTGACTAACCTGAATGTCTTGAGGGTGTGAATAGCGCTTCTCCACAATCCCCAAGAGCATGGCAACATTATGATTCAAAGCAAATCACAACAAATGTTGCATAGCTGATAGGTTCTGCCCATTGTATGTAGATAGATAGCTAGGTTATGTGTAGACCCTATTCTCGGTAGAAGCTATAACAACTACAGCTGTCCATGTGAAATGTTACCATCGTTTGTTACCAATGTTACCATCAAAAGGCGAATCTCACGTGAGATTCACTCAAGGCAAACGTTCTGGTGGTGACTGAAATACTTGAATATGGAAGTTAGATAACGCAGAGTTGTAGTTACTATCTATCGGTGACATTCAGCGCACAAACTCCCATCGCCTGTCTCCATGCTTCTTTCTTTCCGTTTCCAAAAAGACTAAAGCGTGTTAATACTACGGATGGTTTGTATTGGTCTGGAGTCCTCAATCTCGTAAGAGATGCATGGATGTAACTGGTCCAACCACCGTCAATCAAGAATATGCCCTCCTTTTTTGTGCTATCAAAATGGGTCCGTGCTGCTACTGCAGCGACATCATGTGCGCAATTTTGTATTCTGTTGATTTTGCATAAATATGACATCATTCGCTGACCTTGTTAGTTAATATCGTTTTGTTCAACGTTGTAGCAGAGATCTTAATATAATGACGAGATGCTCATGTCTACGCCCTTACATTGGGAGCCGTTAACCTAAACACGGGAAGGCAGGCGACAAGCTTACTGTAGGTCCAAAATAAGCTTTTAGAAACGCATTGGGCTTATTTTGGACATACTTTGGCGAGAGTGAAACCTCTTCCTCTCTGGTTGAATCTATGTTGTTGAGACTGTAGTAGCTGACCTACGGTTCTCGGTACTAGGCACATAATGAACAGGGGAACATTAAAGGTGCAGTATGCAGAAATCCCTCCGCCATTTCCTGGTTGCTAAAATTCGAATAGTTCGCCTAATTACAATTTATGGGACAAAGCAAGCAAGTACAGTGTATAGAATCATTGTATAATCTAAACCACAGTGAAATATATTTTCCATAACCAAAAATATTGTATTTTCAGCTGTTTGAAGCTGGTGTGCAAAACTGAAAGTAAAAGACGCAATAACGAAACTTAAGAACGAGAAGCATAGAAATATTACACATAGAACAGATCTACAGCTTCGTAGACTTGCTTTAATTAGAATGACAGATCTATAACTCACATTTCTATGGTCATTGGGTGGGATCACCCCAAAAGTTAACTTACATATTGCACCTTTAATATCATACTCTTTGATAACATGCATGCCTAGAGATTGTTCAATGTAGTTTTCTATTATGTTTTAAGGATGTTTTAGAAAGTGTTTTAAATTTAATTTTTACTAAAAATTTATATTTTGGGGAGAATAATCATCATGATAGAAACCTGACATATTTTCTTTGAGCACTTGCAGCAAATACATTATGTAACAGGCCCATCTACAGTAGAGTCACTTATTTTCTCTCTGTGAAACACACGATAAGCTGTCAGTCACTGTGGTGACGTCACCATCTGACCACTTGCCTTGAAGTGAAGCTGTTTCTGTCAGCTCAGTTTCAGTCTTTGTACTTTGATCACTGAAATAAATCCCATATAAACTGTAATTTACATTGTGATTGAAATTCGGTTTTTACTTCTCATTCTTAAAGGGTTGTGAGGGATCCAATTATTTGATTGAGAAGATACAATATTATATTGTTATTATTATACAAGCCTTTTTTGATTTAGTTAAAAAGTAATAATCCAGTCTCTTTTGGATGATTCGAGGATTACCTGTCAAAGCTTCACAACGGAGCTCACAGCTCTCCTGCCCTAGCTCCCATGGGGGTCAATAAATAGACAAAGTCCCAAAAATGAAATTTGTTTTGACGCCAAGTTTGAATACTCGCCATCCTCTAAGTCATCTGACAGCCACAAACATCTGCAGTGGGGCTCCCCAGTGAACATATACACTGAGTGTACAAAACATTAGGAACACCTTCCTAATATTGAGTTGTACCCCCTTTGCCCTCCTTTGCCCAGCCTCAATTTGTTTGGGCATGTACTCTACAATGTGTCGAAAGCGTTCCACAGGGATACTGGCCCATGTTGACTCCAATGCTTCCCTCCGTTGTGTCAACTTGGCTGGATGTCCTTTGGGTGGTGTTCCATTCTGGAAACTGTGAAAAACCCAGCAGCGCTGCAGTTCTTGACACAAACTGGTGCGCCTGGCAGCTACTACCAGACTCCGTTCAAAGGCACTTCAGTATTTTGTGTTACCCATTCACCCTCTGAATGGCACACATACACAATATTCAGAAGGTGTTCCTAATGTTTTGTACACTCAGTGTATATGTTCACTGGGGAGCCCCACTGCAGATGTTTGTGGCTGTCAGATGAGAGAGAGGATGGTGAGTAAGCAAAATGTATGCTGGTGATTGTAGCTACCTCTGAGCTTCACCGAGGAGAGTGCTGGGAGGGGTTGGAGGGCTGGGCTGTGAGGGGTTGGAGGGCTGGGCTGGGAGGGGTTGGAGGGCTGGGTAGGGGGGGTTGGAGGGCTGGGCTGGGAGGGGTAGGAGGGCTGGGCTGTGAGGGGTTGGAGGGCTGGGCTGGGAGGGGTTGGAGGGCTGGGTAGGGGGGGTTGGAGGGCTGGGCTGTGAGGAGTTGGAGGGCTGGGCTGTGAGGGGTAGGAGGGCTGGGCTGTGAGGGGTAGGAGGGCTGGGCTGTGAGGAGTTGGAGGGCTGGGCTGTGAGGGGTAGGAGGGCTGGGCTGTGAGGGGTAGGAGGGCTGGGCTGTGAGGGGTAGGAGGGCTGGGATGTGAGGGGTAGGAGGGCTGGGCTGTGAGGGGTAGGAGGGCTGGGCTGTGAGGGGTAGGAGGGCTGAGCTCCACGGCAGATGGTGGCCAGGGGGGTGGAGAACAGGAGAAGACTCTGTGTGTGTGTCTCAATAGTCTCAATAATTTCAATTTAAAGGCTTTATTGGCATGGGAAACATATGTTTACATTGCCAAAGCAAGTGAAATAGATTAAAAAAAACAATAACAAATTAACTGTAAACATTACACTTCCAAAAGTTCCAAAAGAATAAAGACATTTCAAATGTCACATTATGTATATACAGTGCCTTGGGAAAGTATTCGGCCCCCTTGAACTTTGCGACCTTTTGCCACATTTCAGGCTTCAAACATAAAGATATAAAACTGTATTTTTTTGTGAAGAATCAACAACAAGTGGGACACAATCATGAAGTGGAACGACATTTATTGGATATTTCAAACTTTTTTAACAAATCAAAAACTGAATAATTGGGCGTGCAAAATTATTCAGCCCCTTTACTTTCAGTGCAGCAAACTCTCTCCAGAAGTTCAGTGAGGATCTCTGAATGATCCAATGTTGACCTAAATGACTAATGATGATAAATGCAATCCACCTGTGTGTAATCAAGTCTCCGTATAAATGCACCTGCACTGTGATAGTCTCAGAGGTCCGTTAAAAGTGCAGAGAGCATCATGAAGAACAAGGAACACACCAGGCAGGTCCGAGATACTGTTGTGAAGAAGTTTAAAGCCGGATTTGGATACAAAAAGATTTCCCAAGCTTTAAACATCCCAAGGAGCACTGTGCAAGCGATAATATTGAAATGGAAGGAGTATCAGACCACTGCAAATCTACCAAGACCTGGCCGTCCCTCTAAACTTTCAGCTCATACAAGGAGAAGACTGATCAGAGATGCAGCCAAGAGGCCCATGATCACTCTGGATGAACTGCAGAGATCTACAGCTGAGGTGGGAGACTCTGTCCATAGGACAACAATCAGTAGTATATTGCACAAATCTGGCCTTTATGGAAGAGTGGCAAGAAGAAAGCCATTTCTTAAAGAAAAGTGTTGTTTAAAGTTTGCCACAAGCCACCTGGGAGACACACCAAACATGTGGAAGAAGGTGCTCTGGTCAGATGAAACCAAATTGAACTTTTTGGCAACAATGCAAAACGTTATGTTTGGCGTAAAAGCAACACAGCTGAACACACCATCCCCACTGTCAAACATGGTGGTGGCAGCATCATGGTTTGGGCCTGCTTTTCTTCAGCAGGGACAGGGAAGATGGTTAAAATTGATGGGAAGATGGATGGAGCCAAATACAGGACCATTCTGGAAGAAAACCTGATGGAGTCTGCAAAAGACCTGAGACTGGGACGGAGATTTGTCTTCCAACAAGACAATGATCCAAAACATAAAGCAAAATCTACAATGGAATGGTTCAAAAATAAACATATCCAGGTGTTAGAATGGCCAAGTCAAAGTCCAGACCTGAATCCAATCGAGAATCTGTGGAAAGAACTGAAAACTGCTGTTCACAAATGCTCTCCATCCAACCTCACTGAGCTCGAGCTGTTTTGAAAGGAGGAATGGGAAAAAAATTCAGTCTCTCAATGTACAAAACTGATAGAGACATACCCCAAGCGACTTACAGCTGTAATCGCAGCAAAAGGTGGCGCTACAAAGTATTAACTTAAGGGGGCTGAATAATTTTGCACGCCCAATTTTTCAGTTTTTGATTTGTTAAAAAGTTTGAAATATCCAATAAATGTCGTTCCACTTCATGATTGTGTCCCACTTGTTGTTGATTCTTCACAAAAAAATACAGTTTTATATCTTTGTGTTTGAAGCCTGAAATGTGGCAAAAGGTCGCAAAGTTCAAGGGGGCCGAATACTTTCGCAAGGCACTGTATACAGTGTTGTAATGATGTGCAAATAGTTAAAGTACAAAAGGTAAATTAAATAAACATAAATATAGGTTGTATTTACAATGGTGTTTGTTCTTCACTGGTTGCCCTTTTCTTGTGGCAACAGGTCACAAATATTGCTGCTGTGATTCCACACTGTGGAATTTCACCCAATAGATACGGGAGTTTATCAAAATTGGATTTGTTTTTTTGAATTTTTGGTTGGTCTGTGTAATCTGAGGGAAATATGTGTCTCTAATATGGTCATACATTTGGCAGGAGGTTAGGAAGTGCAGCTCAGTTTCCACCTCATTTTGTGGGCAGTGTGCACATAGCCTGTCTTCAATTGAGAGCCAGGTCTGTCAAGGCTATGCTCACTGAGTCTGTACATAGTGAAATATTTCCTTAATTTTGGGTCAGTCACAGTGGTCAGGTATTCTGACACTGTGTACTCTCTGTTTAGGGCCAAATAGCATTATAGTTTGCCCTGTTTTTTGGTAAATTCTTTCCAATGTGTCAAGTAATTATCTTTTTTGTTTTCTCATGATTTGTTTGAGTCTAATTGTGTTGCTGTCCTGGGGCTCTGTGGGGTCTGTTTGTTTGTGAACAGAGCCCCAGGACCAGCTTGCTTAGGGGACTCTTCTCTAGGTTCATCTGTCTGTAGGTGATGGCTTTCTAATGGAAAGTTTGGGAATTGCTTCCTTTTGGGAGGTTGTAGAATTTAACGGCTCTTTTCTGAATTGTGATAATTAGTGGGTCTCGGCCTATTTCTGCTCTGCAATCATTATTTGGTGTTTTACGTTGTGTTTTTCCCATTTTATGAATTCTTGGTTGGTGAGCAGACCCCAGACCTCACAACCATAAAGGGCAAAAGGGTTCTATAACTGATTCAATTATTTTTGCAAAATCATAATTTGTATGTCGATTTTTTTTATAAACCTTTTGATGGCATAGAAGGCCCTTCTTGCCATGTCTCTCAGATAGTTCAAAGCTGTGTGGAACTTACCTGTGGCGCTGATGTTTAGGCTTAGGTATATGCTGTATAGGTTTTTGTGTGCTCTAGGGCAATGGTGTCTAGATGGAATTTGTATTCGTGGTCCTGGGAACTGGACCTTTTCTGGAACACCATTATTTTTGTCTTACTGAGATTTACTGTCAGGGCGGCCCAGGTCTGACAGAATCTGTGCAGAGGATCTAGGTGCTGCTGTAGGCCCTCTTTGGTTAGGGATAGAAGCACTAGATTGTCAGCAAACAGTAGACATTTGACTTCAGATTCTAGTAGGGTGAGACTGAGTGCTGCAGACTATTCTAGTGTCCTCGCTAATTCGTTGATATATGTGTTGAAGAGGGTGGGGCTTAAACTGCCTCCCCGTGGAAAGAAATGGGCCTGTGGAAAGAAATGTGTGTTTTTTTGCCAATTTTAACCACACTCTTGTTGTTTGTGTACATGGGTTTTATAATATTGTATGTTTTTCCCCCAACACCACTTTCCATCAATTTGTATAGCAGGCGCTCGTGCCAAATTGAGTCGAAAGCTTTTTTGAAATGATCAAAGCATGAGAAGACTTTGACTTTGTTTTGGTTTGTTTGTTTGTCAGTTAAGGTGTGTAGGGTGAATACGTGGTCTGTTGTACAGTAATAATCCCTCCTCTCTTGTCTCTTCTCCTTCGTCAGGACTGATCTAATCTTGGTTAACCCAGAACTAAAATCTTGCATAATTTGGTCAGATGCTCAGTTATGTTTACGAGAGAATAGCACTAATTTAACAGGACTGGACAAGTGACAGCATATCCTCTGGGTGTATCCTGTCATTATTGCTGTCGGCTCCTGTTTTTTTTTAGATCAGTGCAGATGAAGGAGACAGAGAGAGGAATCCACTTTAGACTATTGAGATGCAGCCTGTTTATAGGCAGGGTACCTATGCAGTCAGAGCCTAGTGCCTGAGGGACACTCTTTAAGTCTTTTGATCTGAATTATTCAATGGGCTCCATCGAGGACAGCTGGCACCGTCCTTGAACCATCAGCACCAAGACTTTTGTCTTCATCCCTCCCTCTGGCTGTTGGTGTCAACGCCACTCCGACATTGCTCGATCGAATATTGATATATTTCTTATTTCCATTCTTTTACTTTTAGATTTCAAATCAAATCAAATCTAATTGTATTTGTCACATGCACCGAATACAACAGGTGTAGACCTAGAAATACTTACTTTACAAGCCCTTTGACCAACAATGCAATTTTAAGAAAAATACCAACAATAATGAGGAAAAAAGAAACAAATAATTAAAGAGCAGCAGTAAAACAACAATAGGTAGCCTAGTGATTAGAGCGTTGGACTAGTAACTGGAAGGTTGCAAGTTCAAATCCCCAAGCTGACAAGGTACAAATCTGTCGTTCTGCTCCTGAACAGGCAGTTAACCCACTGTTCCTAGGTCGTCATTGAAAATAAGAATTTGTTCTTAACTGACTTGCTTAGTTAAATAAAGGTAAAACATTTGTTTTAAATAGTGAGGCTATATACAGGGGTACTGGTACAGAGTCAATCAATGTTCAGGAGTCTTATGGCTTGGGGGTAGAAGCTGTTTAGAAGCCTCTTGGCCCTCCGGTAACGCTTGCCGTGCGGTAGCAGAGTGAACAGTCTATGACCAAGGTGGCTGGAGTCTTTGACTATTTTTAGGGCCTTCCTCTGACACCGCCTGGTATAGAGGTCCTGGATGGCAGGAAGCTTGGCCCCAGTGATGTACTGGGGCGTACACACTACCCTTTGTAGTGCCTTGCGTTCAGAGGCAAAGCAGTTGCCATTCCAGGCAGTGATGGTGCAGATGTAGAACCTTTTGATGATCTGAGGACCCAGGCCAAAATGTTTAAGTCTCCTGAGGGAGAGTAGGTTTTGTTGTGCCCTCTTCATGACTGTCTTGGTGTGCTTGGACCATGTTAGTTTGTTGGTGATGTGGACACTAAGGAACGTGAAGCTCTCAACCTGCTCCACTACAGTATCGTCGATGACAATGGGGGCGTGCTCGGGCCTCCATTTCCTGTAGTCCACAATCATCTCCTTTGTCTTGATCACGTTGAGGGAGAGGTTGTTGTACTGGCACCACACAGCCAGGTATATTTGTGTGTATTGTGTGTATTTGTGTGTATTGTTGTGAATTGATTGACACTGTTGGAGCTAGAGAACATAAGCATTTCGCTACACCCGCAATAACTTCTGCTAAATATGTGTATGTGACCAATATAATTGGATTTGATTTTTGTATGGTAAAAGCAATCATCATGTTATTCTCTTGGTGCACCTTACACACACACACACACACAAACACACACACACACACAACACCACACACACACACACACACACACACACACACACACACACACACTAAACTAATAAAAGTTGGGGAGTTTGTCATGTGTGGAGACTGTTATGCTAGCTACCATCAATATTAGCTCAGAAGAAGACTTGAAAGCTGCCGTTCTCTGTCTACAGTAGTAGGAGTATTTTCAAACGGAATCTTTGTGGACAGTGTGCCCCTTTTGTGTTCCTGTGTTTTGACGGTTTGACAAAGTAAATACAATTTATGAGGTCTCTGGGTTTACCTTCTTTCTCAAAGGCTATTTACAAAGTAAAGAAATAGTGGGTGTTGAGAAAGATAATACTGTTTACAACAGTGTTCTAAACATGGAAAAGTATGAAAACAGAACAAACATGCATCATAGGCCACTGTAAGTGGACCTGTCGTCCAGGAAATATTGTAAAGCATATGTTAGGCTATGGTATGTCTATTAAATGGGGATGACTCCAATGTGGGCTAGAGAGGAAGCAGATGATCTATCTCACAATTTTTTTTTTATCTGTGAAGAAATTTCTTGCATTGATAAATAAATAATGATGTACTTAATCCTTCACAGACAGACTGGGTTCTTTGTTATGTATTACAGATCCTAGGAGAGGAGCTTCACCTACCTGCCTGTCTGTCTGCTGGACTGCTCAAGCACCTGCCCGCCTGTCTGTCTGCTGGACTGCTCAAGCACCTGCCCGCCTGTCTGTCTACTGGACTGCTCAAGCACCTGCCCGCCTGTCTGTCTGCTGGACTGCTCAAGCACCTGCCTGCCTGTCTGTCTGCTGGACTGCTCAAGCACCTGCCTGCCTGTCTGTCTGCTGGACTGCTCAAGCACCTGCCTGCCTGTCTGTCTGCTGTACTGCTCAAGCACCTGCCTGCCTGTCTGTCTGCTGGACTGCTCAAGCACCTGCCTGCCTGTCTGTCTGGTGGACTGCTCAAGCACCTGCCTGCCTGTCTGTCTGCTGGACTGCTCAAGCACCTGCCCGCCTGTCTGTCTGTTGGACTGCTCAAGCACCCGCCTGTCTGTCTGTCTGCTGGACTGCTCAAGCACTTGCCTGCCTGTCTGTCTGGTGGACTGCTCAAGCACCTGCCTGCCTGTCTGTCTGCTGGACTGCTCAAGCACCTGCCTGCCTGTCTGTCTGCTGGACTGCTCAAGCACCTGCCCGCCTGTCTGTCTGTTGGACTGCTCAAGCACCCGCCTGTCTGTCTGTCTGCTGGACTGCTCAAGCACCTGCCTGTCTGTCTATCTGTCTGCTGGACTGCTCAAGCACCTACCACAACATAGGCTATTTTGCTGCTAAACTGTCTAGAGAGTGATCTGATAAAAAAAAGTAAGTACATAAACCTTGCTTTATAGGAACATGAAAGTATGTTGTGTCTTATAATTGGGTATGTTATGGGGTGGCATCATGAGTGACTGACATGACTAGTGGTGGCATACTTTTTCCTATGGCATGGAATTTAAAATGAAATATAAACGTTTTATATTTTCAGTGATATCATAGCTGGTGGTGGCGCGTTTGCATCGGCTCGTGGTTCTATCAAAATACACCATTTGTTCTTTAGCGGTTTGCAGAGGTCAGGGGGACTTGAAGGGTGCATTTAAAGCAATTCTCTCTTTGAGGGCGAGGAGGAGAACCATGATATTTTATTTCCAGCATGCCTGTGCGTGTATGTGTGTTTTCGTGCGTGCGCGTGTCTGTGTGTGAGGCTGGCTGTAGCCCTACGTGTTGTCGTCCCCCCCTTCTCTCTTTGTCCCTCCTCCATAGTAAGAATCAACCGAGCGCTATCAATCGGCTCGCATCCTGCTGCAAACTAGGATAAGCCACCACCACATCAACCTTCACTTCACTTTCACGTTCATTTAGCCCCTCTCTCTCTCTCTGACACACCGACCAGCAGCGTCCTATGATTTGCCTGCCTGAGATGCGATTTCGCTCTCCCCTTTCCCGGAGAATATCGTCCGTTACTCCCCACTGAAAGACCATGCCCGAGACGGGGGCGGCAGGAGCAGCAGTCCCTGCAGCAGCGGGTAGCAGCTCCTCCGACAGCAGTGGTGGCACCGAGAGCTCGCGGCACAGACACCGATCGCAAGGCGAAGGGGAAAAGACAGATCAAAGTGCTGCCTCCTCGCAGCAAACGTCATCCGGTGTACTGGGTGAGTCCGTCTTTTCAAAGGGTCGGTTGGGCCGGGGACGGAAATTGAATGTAGAATTGTAGCGACAGGACAGGTGGATGTGGCAGGAAAATGAGATGAGCAGGGCATCACAATATAGCCAATAGCCTACTGCCACCGCAGCGTCTTTTTTGTCTTTATGCACCGGGCCCTTAGAAAAACATCCCACATCTTGTCTTGTTTGTAAAATGATGTATTTGCCCTCAAAGGTCACTGTATATTCGTCGCTGTTTACTAGGCTACAAACATCCTATTCCATATGTTCAGAGACATTGTGTTGTCTATGTAGGCTATCTCCAGCAGCCTGACATGTGGGAGGTTAGCCTGTAAATGCAGCAACGTCCCAGTTGCCAGCTTCTTGACGAATGAACCTTTTAATGTCACCGAAAGATCAGGCGACATTCTGAGGCGCGTATTCTGAGCTTCCGAGCGGTCCGGGTTATGATCGTTGGCCACGAAAACATCACATTATACTCTACACTACACAGCCTGTTCAAACCGAAACGGATTTCGCACAATAGACAGATTAATGTTTTGTTATTTAAATGATGTATTGTGGGAAGAATGTTGGTGACATTGTGTCCCTTCTATCACTGGGTTTATGAATTCGTTCGGCTTTGTAGGGTCTTTAAACTGGACCCGTTTATTTGAATAAGCAACATCGGTCATATTCTGCGCGGGGCCTGTATTATTTTTGGGATACGGTCCCGGGGCCTGTGATATTTTTGGGATACTTGATGTGGGAACTGGAGCCGGGATTCTGGGAACTGCATCAGCTGCGTGTGGCTGTTTTCGTGTCTTGGCTGAAGTGCGGCCGAGAGAGCACAGGCAGCACGCTTCCCCCCCCCCCCCCCCCCCCCCCAAAAAAAAAATCGGCCTCACTTGGAGGCAGAGATAACAATTTAAGTTGTAATGGTAATTTTCTGTAATTCAATACAATCCGCCATGGAGTTGGGTGATCACATGTCCCGGATTGTGCGGGACAGTCCCGCATTTTGGCCCTTTGTCCCGTGTCCCGCAACCAAACAAGCATGTCCCGCAATTTATCAACAAATTCAAACGCCACTGATTTGGATTTTTTTTTTTAATGTTCCGTATTTCAGTCAGACATTCCAACCTGTCTCTTGCAGTCACGTTGCGCGTATGAAAAAAATATATATCATAAGGATGTGATAGCCATGGTGATATTAAACACTTCTCCAATCGTTGTAGAGATCTGATATCCTGTGCAGCGCAAGACGAGACGTTGGCCAATGTTTCGTTTCTAGGTGCGCTTCAATTAGCTCGTTCGGTTGCAGCAAGAGCAGTAGTGGAGCGGGCTGGAGCGGACTGTAGCGGACTGTAAAGCGGGCTGGAGCGGACTGTAGCGACCTGAAACTTCTCACAATGGGTCTTTTTTTAGTAAAGTTAGATCAAAGCTGAATCAATGTCTTTGAATATCACATAATTCACATAATTCATTCTTAAAAATTTTTTTTTTTTTTTTTTTTACCCCTTTTACACCAATTTCGTGGTATCCAATTGTTGTAGTAGCTACTATGCTACTATCTTGTCTCATCGCTACAACTCCCGTACGGGCTCGGGAGAGACGAAGGTTGAAAGTCATGCGTCCTCCGATACACAACCCAACCAAGCACTGCTTCTTAACACAGCACGCATCCAACCCGGAAGCCAGCCGCACCAATGCGCCGGAGGAAACACCGTTCACCTGGCCACCTTGGTTAGCGCACACTGCGCCCAGCCCGCCACAGGAGTCGCTGGTGCGCGATGAGACAAGGACACCCCTACCGACCAAGCCCTCCCTAACCCGGGCGACGCTAGGCCAATTGTGCGTCGCCCCACGGACCTCCCGGTCGCGGCCGGTAAAGACAGAGCCTGGGCGCGAACCCAGGAACTCTGATGGCACAGCTGGCGCTGCAGTACAGCACCTTTAACCACTGCGCCCATTCATTCGTATTCTACATAACATAACATATATAATGTTACTGTTACACCAAAAACACCACCTAATTTCTGATGATATTTTAGGATTGTTAGCTGAATGAATGGTCACTAAACAAACATTAAGAACACCTACTCCTTCTGTGAATCCAGGTGAATCCAGGTGAAAGCTATGATCCCTCATTGATGTCGCTTGTTAAATCCACTTCAATCAGTGTAGATGAAGGGGAGGAGACATGTTAAATAAGAATGTTTGAGCCTTGAGACAATTGAGAAATGGATTGTGTATGTGTGCTGTTCAGAGGGTGAATGGACAAGACAAAATATTTATTAAGTGCCTTTGAAAGGGGTATGGTAGTAGGTGTCAGGCGCACCAGTTTGTGTCAAGAACTGCAACGCTGCAGGATTTTTCACACTCAACCGTTTTCTGTGTGTATTAGGAAGGTGTTCTTAATGTTTTGTACACTCAGTGTGCAGTTTACACCATCTGCTCTAATTCACTCATTCAGTCATTCAATAAGATCTGAATACAAATTCCCATCAAACTGACGGAGATCAAATGATTGGTATGCAGATACAGTTTGGACGTTTCACCAGTAAAACATGACGAATTGTCATTCGCGATTGACAGTGATTATGGCCTATTTTGAAATTGGGCATGCCTAACTTGGTGATTGAGGATATTAAAAAAATATACAAATTAACAATATACAGTGGGGCAAAAAAGTATTTAGTCAGCCACCAATTGTGCAAGTTCTCCCACTTAAAAAGATGAGAGAGGCCTGTAATTTTCATCATAGGTACACTTCAACTATGACAGACAAAATGAGAAAAACAAATCCTGAAAATCACATTGTAGGATTTTTAATGAATGTATTTGCAAATTATGGTGGAAAATAAGTATTTGGTCAATAACAAAAGTTTATCTCAATACTTTGTCATTGCCAACAAAGGGTATATAACAGAGGTCAAACGTTTTCTGTAAGTCTTCACAAGGTTTTCACACACTGTTGCTGGTATTTTGGCCCATTCCTCCATGCAGATCTCCTCTAGAGCAGTGATGTTTTGGGGCTGTTGCTGGGCAACACGGACTTTCAACTCCCTCCAAAGATTTTCTATGGGGTTGAGATCTGGAGACTGGCTAGGCCACTCCAGGACCTTGAAATGCTCCTTCGTTGCCCGGGCGTTGTGTTTGGGATCATTGTCATGCTGAAAGACCCAGCCACGTTTCATCTTCAATGCCCTTGCTGATGGAAGGAGGTTTTCACTCAAAATCTCACGCCCCATTCATTCTTTCCTTTACACGGATCAGTCGTGCTGGTCCCTTTGCAGAAAAACAGTATCCAATTGTTTTTGGTAGCTACTATCTTGTCTCATCGCTACAACTCCCGTACAGGCTCGGGAGAGACGAAGGTTGAAAGTCATGCGTCCTCCGATACACAACCCAACCAAGCCGCACTGCTTCTTTAACACAGCGCACATCCAACCCGGAAGCCAGCCGCACCAATGCGCCGGAGGAAACACAGTGCACCTGGCCACCTTGGTTAGCGTACACTGCGCCCAGCCCGCCACAGGAGTCGCTGGTGCGCGATGAGACCTACCAACCAACTAACCCGGGCGACGCTAGGCCAATTGTGCGTCGCCCCACGGACCTCTCGGTCGCGGCCGGTTACGACAGAGCCTGGGCGCGAACCCAGGGATGGCACAGCTGGCACTGCAGTACAGCGCCCTTAACCACTGCGCCACCCGGGAGGCCCCATATTTTATGCATTTTCTATGATGATATAGAATTATACTGTATAGGATGATATATTCTATATCTGTCGGTACAAACTTTGAGGAAATTAAGACGTCATTTCTATTCTAATTGTGCTCCAGCACCTAAAAACATATCACTAAACAATGAGTGGGAGGGTGGCGAGACAGTTGTTTAAGATACTGTATCAAGAGAGAGTTGTTGAAGATACTCTTTAAGATACTCTATCAAGAGATAGTTGTTTAAGATACTCTTTAAGATACTCTATCAACAGACAGTTGTTTAAGATACTCCTTAAGATACTCTATCAACAGACAGTTGTTTAAGATACTCTATCAAGAGAGAGTTGTTTAAGATACTCTATCAACAGAGAGTTGTTTAAGATACTCTATCAACAGAGAGTTGTTTAAGATACTCTTTAAGATACTCTACCAACAGACAGTTGTTTAAGATACTCTATCAACAGACAGTTGTTTAAGATACTCTATCAACAGAGAGTTGTTTAAGATACTCTATCAACAGACAGTTGTTTAAGATACTCTTTAAGATACTCTATCAACAGACAGTTGTTTAAGATACACTTTAAGATACTCTATCAACAGAGAGTTGTTTAAGATACTCTTTAAGATACTCTACCAACAGACAGTTGTTTAAGATACTCTTTAAGATACTCTATCAACATAGAGTTGCAGTGGTACGGACGGGAGATGACAAGTGCCTGGATTAGGACCTGTGTCACTTCCTGTGTGAGGTAGGGTCGTACTCTCTGGATGTTGTAGAGCATGAACCTGCAGGAGCGAATCACTGCTTTGATGTTTGTAGAGAACGACAGGGTGTTGTCCAGGGTCACACCAAGGTTCTTTGCACTCTGGGAGGAGGACACCACAGAGTTGTCAACCGTGATGGAAAGGTCTTGGAGCTGGCAGGCCTTCCCCGGGAGGAAGAGCATCGCCGTTTTGTTGAGGTTGTGGGCTGTCATCCAAGCTGAGATGTCTGCCAAGCATACATAGATACGTACCGCCACCTTGGTGTCAGAAGGGGGAAGGAGAAAAGTAGTTGAGTGTCATCACAATGATAGGAGAGACCATGTGAGGATATAACAGAGCCGAGTGACTTGGTGTAAAGAGAAAAGAGGAGAGGGCCTAGAACCGAGCCCCGGGGGACACTAGTAGTGAGAGCACGAGTTGCAGACACATCCTCTCCACGCCACATGGTAGGAGCAACCTGCCAGGCAGGATGCAATCTAGGAGCGTTTAGAGCCTGAGACGCCCAGCCCTGAGAGGGTGGGGAGGAGGATCTGATGGTTCACGGTGTTGAAGGCAGCAGATAGATCTAGGAGGATAAGAACAGAGGAGAGAGAGTCAGCTTTGGCAGCGCGGAGAGCCGCCTTGAAGCCTGAGAGAGATATCGAGAGGGTTTGTCAGAAACAGCACGTTCAAGTGTTTTGGAAAGAAAATAAAGAATGGACTGTCGAGAGGGGAGAAAAGAGGTCAAGGCCTAGGGTAGTTCTGTGTGAGTGGGATCAGTGGACTAGTAGGCTGAGTGAATGAGGAAGAAATGTCGTCAACCTTTTTTATGGTTGACAAAGTCATCTGCGGAGAGTGGAGAGGGAGAGTGTAGAGGGAGGAGGTGGAGAGGGAGAGTGTAGAGGGAGGAGGTGGAGAGGGAGAGTGTAGAGGGAGGAGGTGGAGGATTAAGGATGGAGGAGGAAGTAGAGAAGAGTTTCTCAGGGTTTACATTTTGAGTGATAGAAAGCGGCTCTAGCAGCGAACACAGAGACAGGAAGGAATGGAAGGATGATAGGTCCTCTGGAAGTTGAGCTTTTCTCCATTTCTGCTCAGCTGCCCGCAGCCCTGTTCGCAACCATGGTGCGGGAGTCGAAGGTTGAGCCGGTGGGGAGGAAATGGGACAATGAGAATCAGAGGATCCGGAAAGGGAGGAGAGAAGGGTACAAGAGGCAGAGTCAGGTGACAGGAGGGAGAAGGATTTAGCAGAGGAGATAGAGGATTGAAGAGAGTAGTGGGAGAGAGAGAGCGAAGATTGCGGCGGCACATGACCATCTGGGTAGGTGCTGAGTGGGTTGGAGGAGAGATGGGTAGGAGCTGAGTGGGTTGGAGGAGAGATGGGTAGGAGCTGAGTGGGTTGGAGGAGAGATGGGTAGGAGCTGAGTGGGTTGGAGGAGAGATGGGTTGGGTTGGAGGAGAGATGGGTAGGGGCTGAGTGGGTTGGAGGAGAGATGAGTTGGGTTGGAGGAGAGATGGGTAGGGGCTGAGTGGGTTGGAGGAGAGATGGGTTGGGTTGGAGGAGAGATGGGTTGGAGGAGAGATGGGTAGGGGCTGAGTGGGTTGGAGGAGAGATGGGTTGGGTTGGAGGAGAGATGGGTTGGGTTGGAGGAGAGATGGGTTGGGTTGGAGGAGAGATGGGTAGGAGCTGAGTGGGTTGGAGGAGAGATGGGTAGGGGCTGAGTGGGTTGGAGGAGAGATGGGTTGGGTTGGAGGAGAGATGGGTAGGGGCTGAGTGGGTTGGAGTATAGATGGGTAAGGTTAGAGGAGAGATGTAGGGGGTGAGTTGGTAAGGTAGGAGGAGAGATGGGAAAGGGCTTCGTGGGTAGGAGGAGAGATGGTAGGAGGAGAGATGGTAGGGGCTGCATGGGTAGGAGGAGAGATGGTAGGGGATGAATGGGTAGGAGGAGAGATGGTAGGGGCTGAGTGGGTAGGTTTGGAGGAGAGATGGGAAAGGACTTCGTGGGTAGGAGGAGAGATGGTAGGAGGAGAGATGGGTAGGGTCTGCGTGGGTAGGAGGAGAGATGGTAGGGGCTGCGTGGGTAGGAGGAGAGATGGTAGGGGCTGAGTGGGTTGGAGGAGAGATGGGTTGGGTAGGTGGCGAGATGGGTTGGGTTGGAGGAGAGATGGGTAGGAGCTGAGTGGGTTGGAGAAGAGATGGGTAGGGGCTGAGTGGGTTGGAGGAGAGATGGGTTGGGTTGGAGGAGAGATGGGTAGGGGCTGAGTGGGTTGGAGTATAGATGGGTAAGGTTGGAGGAGAGATGTAGGGGGTGAGTTGGTAGGTTTGGAGGAGAGATGGGAAAGGGCTTTGTGGGTAGGAGGAGAGATGGTAGGAGGAGAGATGGTAGGGGCTGCGTGGGTAGGAGGAGAGATGGTAGGGGATGAATGGGTAGGAGGAGAGATGGTAGGGGGTGAGTTGGTAGGTTTGGAGGAGAGATGGGAAAGGACTTCGTGGGTAGGAGGAGAGATGGTAGGGGCTGCGTGGGTAGGAGGAGAGATGGTAGGGGCTGCGTGGGTAAGAGGAGAGATGGTAGGGGATGAATGGGTAGGAGGAGAGATGGTAGGGGCTGCGTGGGTAGGAGGAGAGATGGTAGGGGCTGCGTGGGTAGGAGGAGAGATGGTAGGGGCTGCGTGGGTAGGAGGAGAGATGGTATGGGGTTGCGTGGGTAGGAGGAGAGATGGTATGGGGTTGCGTGGGTAAGATGAGAGATGATAGGGGCCGCGTGGGTAGGAGGAGAGATGGGTAGGGTAGGAGGAGAGATGGGAGAGAAAAGGAAACAAAATAGTGATTAGAGACCTGGAGGGCGGTTGCAGTGAGATTAGTAGGAGAACAGCCTCTAGGAAAGATGAGGTCAAGCATATTCCCTGCCTTGTGAAAGGGAGGGGACTGGGAAAGGGTGAGGACAAACGAGGCAAGGAGGGGAAAGTAAGAGGTGGAAATAAATGAATTGACAAGTGACAGTGACCACATGTAATTCAAATGAGGATATATACAGGTGACAGTGACCACATGTAATTCAAATGAGGATATATACAGGTGACAGAAGAGGAAGAGAAAATCTCCATTTATGAGTAATTGTCTGCCCTGTGCCACCACCGCAACGACCAGATGCTCTCGGACTATGAGAGAACATATGATGAAGAGAGAGCAGCTGGAGTAGCAGTGTTCTCTGGGGTGATCTGTGTCTCCGTCAGGGCCAAACATTGTAGGGACTAAAGGGCAATATACTGTAGGCTGAAATGAACTCAGCCTTACTGACCGCGAATTGCAGTTCCAAACACTGCCAGAGACTAGGAATTCTACATGGGCTGTACGCGCAGGGTAAACTAAATTGGAAGGGTTACAGCCCCTGTAGTGGGGAGCGTCTGTAAAACATACAGGCAGAGGAGAGAACTAGGACACTTGACAAGCTACAATATGAGATCACCAGTAGATAACAGAGGAAGATAACCATAACAGGGTTATGCCATGTTAATGATATCTAAGTGAGAGTGACTAACACAATCAATGGGGCCCCCCTGGAAGTCAGGGCCCCTGAGCTCATGCCCTGCGTGCCCGTTTGCTATTCGGCCATGATTACTACAAGTTTAGATAGCTGGCTAGACTAATTTACCAATAAATAAAAAATGTGTTAGCTGACATGGCTTGTTGAGTGACATAACAAGAGAGAAACTGCTGATGTACAACAAAATAAAAAAAATGGCACCTTGTGTATTCTAATATTCTAACTCTCCATTTAGGAAAAACCCTGACTGAGCCCCCCCCCCCCCCCCCCCCCCCCAGGGTAACTATCCAGGAAACATAGCTTACAGTAGATGTCGACCGATTATGATTTTTCAACGCCGATACCGATTAAACATTTTAAAAAGCCGATACCGATTAATTAGACGTTTTTTTTTTTTTAATGAATTTGTAATAATGACAATTACAACAATACTGAATGAACATTTATTTTAACTTAATATAATACATCAATAAAATCAATTTAGCCTCAAATAAATAATGAAACATGTTCAATTTGGTTTAAATAATGCAAAAACAAAGTGTTGGAGAAGAACGTAAAAGTGCAATATGTGCTATGTAAGAAAGCTAACGTTTAAGTTTCTTGCTCAAAACATGAGAACATATGAAAGCTGGTGGTTCCTTTTAACATGAGTCTTCAATATTCCCAGGTAAGAAGTTTTAGGTTGTTGTTATAGGAATTATAGGACAATTTCTCTCTATACGATTTGTATTTCATATACCTTTGACTATGTTCTTATAGGCACTTTAGTATTGCCAGTGTAACAGTATAGCTTCCGTCCCCCTCCTCGCTCCTTCCTGGGCTCGAACCAGGAACACATCGACAACAGCCACCCTCAAAGCAGCGTTACCCATGCAGAGCAAGGGGAACAACTACTCCAAGTCTCAGAGCGAGTGACGTTTGAAACACTATTAGCGGCCCAAACTGTTGCATATACCCTGACTCTGCGTGCAATGAACGCAAGAGAAGTGACACAATTTCCCTGGTTAATATTGCCTGCTAACCTGGATTTCTTTTAGCTAAATATGCAGGTTTAAAAATATATACTTTTGTGTATTGATTTAAAGAAAGGCATTGATGTTTATGGTTAGTTACAGTCGTGCAACGATTGCGCTTTTTTCGCAAATGAGCTTTTGTTAAATCATCCCCCGTTTGGTGAAGTTGGCTGTCTTTGTTAGGAACTGCATTCGGGTAACAGGCAGGCTCCTCGTGGAGTGCAATGTAAGGCAGGTGGTTAGAGCGTTGGACTAGTTAACCGTAAGGTTGCAAGATTGGATCCCCTAGCTGACAAGGTTAAAAATCTGTTGTTCTGCCCCTGAACAAGGCAGTTAACCCACCGTTCCTAGGCCGTCATTGTAAATAAGAATGTGTTCTTAACTGACTTGCCTCGTTAAATAAAGGTTAAATAAAGGTTAAATAAAGCTGTAAAAATAACAAAAATCTGCCAAATCGGCGTCCAAAAATACCGATTTCCGATTGTTATGAAAACTTGAAATTGGCCCTAATTAATCGTCCATTCCGATTAAATGGTCGACCTCTAGCTTACAGTTAATGAAAGAGAGTGGCTCTTCACTTGGCCAGGGCTGGTCTTTGACTTAGTCCACGATAAAGTAACTAAAGATATTATAAACTGTGAGTGTAGCTACATTTGGGTTAATATGGAGAGACTGACTTCACTGTAGTCTAATAGTAATAATAGGAATCCTGCAGCGATTTTCTCTGTAAGCATTAGTGTATAGTCTGTATAATACTATGGACTGTATTTACCAGTTGGTTCATGGGGGAGAAGAAGATTGGAGCTGGGGAGTCAGTGGGTTTTTAGTTTCATCTGGATTATCATGATATCACATAACTGCCTTCCCACGTGTCAGTGTCTGTCAGAGCCCTTCCCACAGTTTATTGAGTCCTGATGCTTGATTCTCCCTCAGCCCTGCTCCCCGTTTCAGCCGGGCGGGACGGCAAGGATTGGATGATTGGATGTTTCTTCTCCATGCCTTCCTAATCCGTTTCTGTTTAGTCTGAAGCAGCTTTGATCCGTTCAGCCACTGTCCTTTGTGACTCCACCCCTTCCAGTCCCTGCCCTCGTCCTCCACATGAATTATACGTCCATCATAGGACCTAGGTATCTTCGCCCTATGGGCTCTCGCTGAACGAGTACACTACACAGAGAATAGGGTTTCATTTTGGACACATGCTGCGTTGCAGCAATTACTGGCTGTGTCTGTCTGCAGACTGCTTTAGAGCAGCTGCTGATAAGGAACAGTTCCATTAGGGAAATTAGGGCATGGATTTCACAGTGGATACTCATTCAACCACAATATCAAAGGGCTTTGTTTTGATTGGTTGGGAGGGAGGGAGGGAGTTTCCCTAATCTGATAGTAGAGGTATTGGTTGTTAGGAGTCTTACTCTTCTAAACATGGGCTTGGTCTGTGCTTATTTATTATTATTTAAATGTAACCTTTATATAACTAGGCTAGTCAGTTAAGAACACATTCTTATTTACAATGATGACCTAAGAACAGTGGGTTTAACTGCCTTGTTCAGGGGCAGAATGACACATTTTTACCTTGTCAGCTCGAGGATTCGATCTAGCAACCTTTCGGTTACTGGCCCAACGCTCTAACCACTAGGCTACCCCTAGTAACAAGTATATTTCCCAATTATCATTAGTTTAACTCTATCTCTCTCTGTAGATCAAGTGAATCACTGATCTTAGCGTTACCCAGGTAACATCTCAACTCAAAGAGAATTCTCTTGGAAAACAAACTCTGAGCATGAGACTGTGGAGCGCATTGAGAAACACCCATCCTTGTCTAAAACAATCAGATCATGAGAACTGTTTTCACTCTGCCGACTCAAACATCCTCAGAAAGTGGCACCCGATCTATTCTGGGATCTTGGTGAGATAGGAGGTTCGAGGGGTCCATTTTGGGAAAACTTAGTTTCATTCTTTAGAGCTCAGCATTAATAAAGACACTTCACCTTGTGCAATAATGCATGAGTGAAATGTTTTAAGCAGGGATGTGCACTCTGACTCAGCACACATCATCCACACAGCCTTGGCACTGGCAGGGATTCCACTTTCTCTGGGTATCTCTCTTTACCCCTCAGCGAGAAGTCCCCCACTCTGGTTTAAGCAGATTTAGACAGGTACAATGGCACACAGCTTGGTTTAAACACATATATCCTCTGTGACAGCACTGAAAAGCAAAGCAAATTATTCAAAAGCATCAAACTTGCCACACTTGTAGAAGCAAGAAGCTACAATTTTTACTGCAGACATTCTATAATATTCTATCTGAACCTATTGTATTCTAGTCTATCTGAACCTATTGTATTCTATTCTATCTGATCCTATTATGTTCTATCTGATCCTACTCTGTTCTATTCTATCTGATCCTATTATATTATATTCTATCTGATCCTATTGTGTTATATTCTATCTGATCCTATTATGTTCTATCTGATCCTATTATATTCTATCTGATCCTACTCTGTTCTATTCTATCTGATCCTACTCTGTTCTATTCTCTCTGATCCTATTGTATTCTATTCTATCTGATCCTATTATATTCTATCTGATCCTACTCTGTTCTATTCTATCTGATCCTATTGTATTCTATTCTATCTGATCCTATTATGTTCTATCTGATCCTATTCTGTTCTATTCTATCTGATCCATCGATAAAAGACAGTACTGTGCAGCCGTCTTCATAGACCTTGCCAAGGCTTTCGACTCTGTCAATCACCGTATTCTTATCGGCAGACTCAGTAGCCTCGGTTTTTCGGATGACTGCCTTGCCTGGTTCACCAATTACTTTGCAGACAGAGTTCAGTGTGTCAAATCGGAGGGCATGCTGTCCGGTCCTCTGGCAGTCTCTATGGGGGTGCCACAGGGTTCAATTCTCGGGCCGACTCTTTTCTCTGTATATATCAATGATGTTTCTCATGCTGCGGGCGATTCCCTGATCCACCTCTACGCAGACGACACCATTCTATATACTTCCGGCCCGTCCTTGGACACTGTGCTATCTAACCTCCAAACGAGCTTCAATGCCATACAGCACTCCTTCCGTGGCCTCCAACTGCTCTTAAACGCTAGTAAAACCAAATGCATGCTTTTCAACCGTTCGCTGCCTGCACCCGCACGCCTGACCAGCATCACCACCCTGGATGGTTCCGACCTTGAATATGTGGACATCTATAAGTACCTAGGTGTCTGGCTAGACTCTAAACTCTCCTTCCAGACCCATATCAAACATCTCCAATCGAAAATCAAATCAAGAGTCGGCTTTCTATTCCGCAACAAAGCCTCCTTCACTCACGCCGCCAAACTTACCCTAGTAAAACTGACTATCCTACCGATCCTCGACTTCGGCGATGTCATCTACAAAATTGCTTCCAACACTCTACTCAGCAAACTGGATGCAGTTTATTACAGTGCCATCCGTTTTGTCACTAAAGCACCTTATACCACCCACCACTGCGACTTGTATGCTCTAGTCGGCTGGCCCTCGCTACATATTCGTCGCCAGACCCACTGGCTCCAGGTCATCTACAAGTCCATGCTAGGTAAAGCTCCGCCTTATCTCAGTTCACTGGTTACGATGGCAACACCCATCCGTAGCACGCGCTCCAGCAGGTGTATCTCACTGATCATCCCTAAAGCCAACACCTCATTTGGCCGCCTTTCGTTCCAGTTCTCTGCTGCCTGTGACTGGAACGAATTGCAAAAATCGCTGAAGTTGGAGACTTTTATCTCCCTCACCAACTTCAAACATCTGCTATCTGAGCAGCTAACCGATCGCTGCAGCTGTACATAGTCTATTGGTAAATAGCCCACCCATTTTCACCTACCTCATCCCCATACTGTTTTTATTTATTTATTTTTCTGCTCTTTTGCACACCAATATCTCTACCTGTACATAACCATCTGATCATTTATCACTTCAGTGTTAATCTGCATAATTGTAATTATTCGCCTACCTTCTCATGCCTTTTGCACACAATGTATATATAGACTCCCCTTTTTTCTACTGTGTTATTGACTTGTTAATTGTTTACTCCATGTGTAACTCTGTGTTGTCTGTTCACACTGCTATGCCTTATCTTGGCCAGGTCGCAGTTGCAAATGAGAACTTGTTCTCAACTAGCCTACCTGGTTAAATAAAGGTTAAATAAATAAATAAAATGTAAAAAATCCTATTCTGTTCTATTCTATCTGATCCTACTCTGTTCTATTCTATCTGATCCTATTATATTCTATCTGATGCTATTATATTCTATCTGATCCTATTATATTATATCTGATCCTACTCTGTTCTATTCTGTCTGATCCTATTATATTCTATTATATTCTATCTGATCCTATTATATTCTATCTGATCCTACTCTGTTCTATTCTGTCTGATCCTATCTGATGCTATTATATTCTATCTGATCCTATTATATTATATCTGATCCTACTCTGTTCTATTCTGTCTGATCCTATTATATTCAATTGTATTCTATCTGATCCTATTATATTCTATCTGATCCTACTCTGTTCTATTCTGTCTGATCCTATTACATTCAATTGTATTCTATCTGATCCTATCTGATGCTATTGTATTCTTTTCTCTCATAGCACCATAGAGATAGAATACGGTACAGTATAGCACCATAGAGATAGAATACGGTACAGTAAAGCACCGCAGTATAGAATGTTCCCTAACGATTTCCTGCTTACCGGCTTTTCCTGTCGTCTCAGAGCAGAGCCTGTATTAGGTAGAGACATCTTCCTCCTCACGTCCACCATCCTCTTCCAGGATACTGCTGAGCTGCACATGATCAGCATTAGTAAAGTGAGAAACAGCTAAGTGTGGGGTGACCTTGATGCCAGTAATCAGATAGTTGTCTGAACTTTAACCTTAATATATGACCAACGCTGCTCTGGCCTGACTGACGCTGCTCTGGCCTGACTGGTGCTGAGTCTGGCCTGACTGACTCTGAGTCTGGCCTGACTGACGCTGAGTCTGGCCTGACTGACGCTGCTCTGGCCTGACTGACGCTGAGTCTGGCCCGACTGACGCTGCTCTGGCCTGACTGACGCTGCTCTGGCCTGACTGACGCTGAGTCTGGCCTGACTGACGCTGAGTCTGGCCTGACTGACGCTGAGTCTGGCCTGACTGACGCTGAGTCTGGCCTGACTGACTCTGAGTCTGGCCTGACTGACTCTGAGTCTGGCCTGACTGACGCTGAGTCTGGCCTGACTGACTCTGAGTTTGGCCTGACTGACTCTGAGTTTGGCCTGACTGACACTGAGTCTGGCCTGACTGACACTGAGTCTGGCCTGACTGACACTGAGTCTGGCCTGACTGACACTGAGTCTGGCCTGACTGACGCTGATTCTGAACTGACTGATGCTGAGTCTGGCCTGACTGACGCTGAGTCTGGCCTGACTGACACTGAGTCTGGCCTGACTGACACTGAGTCTGGCCTGACTGACACTGAGTCTGGCCTGACTGAGTCTGAGTCTGGCCTGACTGACTCTGAGTTTGGCCTGACTGACACTGAGTCTGGCCTGACTGACGCTGAGTCTGGCCTGACTGACGCTGAGTCTGGCCTGACTGACTCTGAGTCTTCCATAACATGGCACACTGCATGGACGTCTGGCTGGGATTTCATTTCGCCTCCTAATAGGTTTATCATGCTTCCAGTCAACTTTGATACCTGTCACTCATTTTGTTGTTCAGGAAAGGAAGCAGAATGACATTTTCTGTTATTTTGTATCATACTGTATGTTGGTGCCAAAATGAGAGAGCCTCTGTCTATATGAACAAATGAACTAACATGGACGGTCCTGTAGCCTTGAGTGTTCATATCAGACATGACAGTGACCAAATGGTTTCACAGAGGAAATTGAGAATATTGATGAAGACTGTCTGGATTAAAGATAGCGGTAGCTGTGCGGTCTAAGGGCCATATAAGGGATGATGAGAGTATCTGAGAGCAAGCTGGTGGGGCCCTCCTTCAGCATCAGGCCGAACCCATTCTCTGTCTCGGGTTGCTGTCTTGTGTTACTAAATGTTCTTCCAGAGATGAGCAATGCAAGTGGCGCTAGTCATACATCGATGTTGTCTGTCTGAGGGTCAAGTCTAGTCAGCCTGCCACAACACCAACCCGACTTCGAGCTTACTCACTAAGCCTACTTCGCTTGAGAAATTAGAAAAAAAACGCAATAGTACTGTTTGTCTATTTTGAGGCGCCGTAGCCAGTATACACTTCCTCAAAATAGTCAGAAGTAATCTAAGATGACTCAAGAAATCTGTCATTAATTTTGAGGTTTTTGCAGAGGAGATCTTAGTCAAGCAATTTTTCATCTAACTAAGATCTTTGGTGCAGTATTTCTAAAATGAAAACAATTTGCATGAAAACGAGGTGTTGAATGACCACAAAGACTTTATTGAAGAATCCCTACTGTTGACCAATCACTGAACAAGACCTAGGCTCCGAACTTCCGCTTGCCTTAGGGGGATTTGTTGTAGTTGCAGAGCAAGGCCAGTAGAAGTATGATGGATGTAGAACTATGGAGAGGAAGGCTGTTTTTAACCTCAGTCATGACATGGGGAATAAGACCGGATCGGCTCTTCTCTACCCTCTACTCTGCCCCTCTACTCTACCCTCTACTCTTCTCTACCCTCTACTCTGCCCCTCTACTCTACCCTCTACTCTTCTCTACCCTCTACTTTACTCTACTCTACCCTCTACTCTACTAGAGGTCGACCGATTAATCGGAATGACCGATTAATTAAGGCCGATTTCAAGTTTTCATATTTTTGGACACCAATTTTATTTTTACACCTTTATTTAATCTTTCGATATCGGTATCAGCGTAATAATCGATATCGGTATCAGCGTTGAAAAATCATAATCGGTCGACCTCTATACTCTACCCTCTACTCTACTCTACCCTCTACTCTACTCTCTACTCTACCCTCTACTCTACCCCTCTACTCTACCCCTCTACTCTACTCTACCTTCTACTCTACTCTACCCCTCTACTCTACCCTCTACTCTACTCTCTACTCTACCCTCTACTCTACCCCTCTACTCTACCCCTCTACTCTACTCTACCCTCTACTCTACTCTACTCTACCCCTCTACTCTACCCTCTACTCTACTCTCTACTCTACCCTCTACCCTCTACTCTACCCTCTACTCTTCTCTATACTCTACCCACTACTCTACCCTCTACTCTACTCTCTACTCTACTCTACCCTCTACTCTACTCTCTACTCTACCCTCTACCCTACCCTCTACTCTACCCTCTACTCTACTCTACCCTCTACTCTACTCTACCCTCTACTCTACTCTCTACTCTCTACTCTACCCTCTACTCTACCCTCTACTCTACCCTCTACTCTACTCTACCCTCTACTCTACTCTCTACTCTACTCTCTACTCTACTCTACCCTCTACTCTACCCTCTACTCTACCCTCTACTCTCTACTCTACTCTCTACTCTACCCTCTACCCTACCCTCTACTCTACCCTCTACTTTACCCTATACTCTACCCTCTACTCTACCCTCTACTCTACTCTACCCTCTACTCTACCCTCTACTCTACCCTACCCTCTACTCTACCCTCTACTCTACCCTTTACTCTACCCTCTACTCTACCCTCTACCCTACCCTCTACTCTACCCTCTACTCTACCCTCTACTCTACCCTACCCTCTACTCTACCCTCTACTCTACCCCTCTACTCTACTCTCTACTCTACTCTACCCTCTACTCTACTCTCTACTCTACCCTCTACCCTACCCTCTACTCTACCCTCTACTCTACTCTACCCTCTACTCTACTCTCTACTCTACTCTCTACTCTACTCTACCCTCTACTCTACCCTCTACTCTACCCTCTACTCTCTACTCTACTCTCTACTCTACCCTCTACCCTACCCTCTACTCTACCCTCTACTTTACCCTATACTCTACCCTCTACTCTACCCTCTACTCTACTCTACCCTCTACTCTACCCTCTACTCTACCCTTTACTCTACCCTCTACTCTACCCTCTACCCTACCCTCTACTCTACCCTCTACTCTACCCTCTACTCTACCCTACCCTCTACTCTACCCTCTACTCTACCCTCTACCCTACCCTCTACTCTACCCTCTACTCTACCCTCTACTCTACCCTCTACTCTACCCTCTACTCTACCCTCTACTTTACCCTCTACCTCTGCCGAAGGGCTCTCAGGTAATCTACAGGGGAGAGGAACAGTTTTTGGTCCATTTCAGACATTAGTATTTCAGCACCAGTGCATCACTGGCTCTCTTCTTTACCTAGTTGGCTATTACACAAATACACAAGTTCTGAATATAACCTAATTGGTTATTACAAAAATAGCTAAGTTCTGAATATTACCTAGTTGGTTATTACAAAATACATAAGTTCTGGATATAACCTAATTGGTTATTACAAAAATAGCTAAGTTCTGGATATAACCTAATTGATTATTACACAAATAGCTACGTTCTAAATATGACCTAATTTGTTAAGGTCTGAATATTTTTTTTAAATATATATTTGTGGAGATACAAACCCAATAGTAGGTCACAGAGCCTCTATTGTCATCTCTTTTCGTTGGGACACGTCAACATTTCTGTCCTCTAGTTAAGGACTGTAATAACATAAACACACTTTCCTATTAGTTGACCTTTCGGTGCAACGTGATTAAAATACTGTTGTTAACCAAACTGCTCTCTCTGTTTCCCTTTCTGGTTCTTCTGGTGCTTTTGTCCCCTCTGCAGAACTACTACAAGAGGGTTGTCTGCCACTGTGCAGTGTTGCATGAGAGCCTCTCACAAATAGGCTGACAGGAAAATGTACTGTAACACCATCTCTATACCCACCCTGATCCTGCACCCAACATTTCCCCTTTAGAAATGTATCTCTGTTAGTTTGTGTTTCGTCTTTGATGTCCTCAGTAGAACACACGATTACCTTTGCACCGCTTATTTGGTTGATGTCTCAAAAAAACGTAAATCCACCTTGGCATTTCGCCTGAGGAACAATCTAGAAACACTGGAGGGTACTACTCCAACAGGCCCTTGAGTTTGACTGCTGTGACTCAACCGCCGAGGCTTCTCTAAGTGGCTGCGATGTCTTGAATTAACTTCAATCGGTCCAATTTGATTGAATGTAATTATTGTAAACCTAAGACTCGGGGCAATTGCTCTCTCATACAGTGTAGTAAAAGTGACGCTTGCTACCAACATAAATGCTGCGGTATCTTTCAGTAGCTAGAAGACTGTAAATTGTAAATTGCTACTGTACATGTCTGATTTGTGGCAATATAGATACTTTATATTTAATTAATGCTGTTAATACCTTTGCATACTGCAAGTATAATAAGTACCCTACAGTTTAACAACAAGTTTTAGAACATACAGTATTGCATTATTCTAGCTCACAGGAGGTTGGTGGCACCTTAATTGAGGAGGATGGGCTCGTGGTAATAACTGGAGCAGAATCAGTGGAACGGTATTAAATACAACAATGACATGGTTTCCGTGGTTTCCAGGTGTTTGATGCCATTCCATTTGCCCCATTCCGGCCATTATTATGAGTCGTTGATGACTTGGTCTCATTGAGTCGTTGAGTGAGACAGGAAGTTAATCTATATTATAGTCTGCGGTCATTACATCCTCATGGTGTCGATTTGTCTGGGGGGGAAGGAACCACAGGAAGCTGCTGAGGGGAGGACGGCTCTTAATAATGACCGGAATGGAACGAATGGAATTGCATCAAACACCTGGAAACCATGGAAACCATGTACTTGATACCGTTCCACCTATTGTGCTCCAGTCATTACCATGAGCCCATCCTCCCCGATTAAGGCACCAACCAACCACCTGCGGAAGGAACCCTCCATGTTCAGGTACTGCATGGACCTCTAGACTAGGACCCTCCTACAGTATGGACCCAGGGTCATTATAATGGCCTTCTCTATCCTCACAGACATCATACATATCAATACTACAGTATAGGGCATCAGTCTCAGGGCTGATAGGAGGGTTAGAGGGTGCTAGAGACTATATAGTAGATGACTATGTGTCACTATAGTATGTGTCATACAGTGTGTGCGAGTTAAATGGGAAATCAGACCTAGAATGACTTTTCTATAAATAGCTAGTCTATTATCATCGGTGTGGTTGTACAGTATGGAGAGGAGCGTTACTCAGAGCACCACAGCAGTTTGGTCATCTCTACTCCATTCATCAGGACAGGGAATGTGACACGTTCTCTCTTCTCACCAGACATGGAAAGATGATCTATTCCTAATCTGGATGAAGTCACTGCTAGACAGTCTGCCATCTCACCCCCGCTCATCACTGGTCTACCGTAGTATTACATCATTGTTCTACCGTAGTATTACATCATTGTTCTACCGTAGTATTACATCACTGGTCTACCATAGTATTACATCACTGGTCTACCGTAGTATTACATCACTGGTCTACCGTAGTATTACATCACTGGTCTACCGTAGTATTACATCACTGGTCAACCGTAGTATTACATCACTGGTCTACCGTAGTATTACATCACTGGTCTACCATAGTATTACATCACTGGTCTAACATACTATTACATCACTGGTCTACCATAGTATTACATCACTGGTCTAACATACTATTACATCACTGGTCTACCATAGTATTACATCACTGGTCTACCATAGTATTACATCACTGGTCTAACATACTATTACATCACTGGTCTACCATAGTATTACATCACTGGTCTACCGTAGTATTACATCACTGGTCTACCATAGTATTACATCACTGGTCTACCGTAGCATTACATCACTGGTCTACCGTAGTATTACATCACTGGTCTACCGTAGTATTACATCACTGGTCTACCGTAGTATTACATCACTGGTCTACCATAGTATTACATCACTGGTCTACCGTAGTATTACATCACTGGTCTACCATACTATTACATCACTGGTCTAACATACTATTATATCACTGGTCTACCATAGTATTACATCACTGGTCTACCGTAGTATTACATCACTGGTCTAGCATAGTATTACATCACTGGTCTACCGTAGTATTACATCACTGGTCTACCGTAGTATTACATCACTGGTCTACCGTAGTATTACATCACTGGTCTACCATAGTATTACAATACTGGTCTACCGTAGTATTACATCACTGGTCTACCATAGTATTACATCACTGGTCTACCGTAGTATTACATCACTGGTCTAACATACTATTACATCACTGGTCTACCGTAGTATTACATCACTGGTCTACCATAGTATTACATCACTGGTCTACCATAGTATTACATCCTAGTGGGAAAAAAAACCTCCCATGGGATCTGACTTGGAGAACCACGGGTTATACATACATAAGAATATGCAGCACACAGGAACGTCTATAAATATGCCATGGTGCAGTAATAAGAGTTATGTGATTCCTTATTGACCTCATGAAAAGGAAACATGAGAAGTGAAACGAGAGGTATACTAAGGGACAATGGGGACAATGCATTATCATTGTGTTTTCTACTCGCTCACTGTGACCTAAAAATAGATCAATATAAATGGACTTTAGTTGAGTTTTTCACACCTTTATACAGTGGTCGCCCCTTCACCCCTTAAAAGAAAATGGCTTTAAATCCTATAGTTCCTGAAATGGCTTTAAATCCCATATTTCCTGAAATGGCTGGTCATGGCTAATAGTATCAGCCTGAAGTGGGTCAGTGCCTCCAACGCTAATGCCGTCTACTCTACCCTCTACTCTAATGTCGTCTCTCCTCTCTCTTTAAGCACCTTAAACCTTCATGAGACTGTTACTGAAAGACTGCTGGATTCAGTAAGTCCCGCTCAGCTCCTCCGGTACCCCTGGTCGGGTTTCCTTACATGTTTGTGTTTTAGAAAAACACACCAAAAATCTCTACCTTCTTTTTATGGACATTTGATTGGGTAGTCAGACTGGGTAGGTCAGGGTCAACGCAGATCAGACTGGGTCAACGCAGATCAGAATGGGTAGGTCAGGGTCAACGCAGATCAGACTGGGTAGGTCAGGGTCAACGCAGATCAGACTGGGTAGGTCAGGGTCAACGCAGATCAGACTGGGTCAACGCAGATCAGACTGGGTAGGTCAGGGTCAACGCAGATCAGACTGGGTGGGTCAGGGTCAACGCAGATCAGACTGGGTCAACGCAGATCAGAATGGGTAGGTCAGGGTCAACGCAGATCAGACTGGGTAGGTCAGGGTCAACGCAGATCAGACTGGGTAGGTCAGGGTCAACGCAGATCAGACTGGGTCAACGCAGATCAGACTGGGTAGGTCAGGGTCAACGCAGATCAGACTGGGTGGGTCAGGGTCAACGCAGATCAGACTGGGTCAACGCAGATCAGAATGGGTAGGTCAGGGTCAACGCAGATCAGACTGGGTAGGTCAGGGTCAACGCAGATCAGACTGGGTAGGTCAGGGTCAACGCAGATCAGACTGGGTCAACGCAGATCAGACTGGGTAGGTCAGGGTCAACGCAGATCAGACTGGGTGGGTCAGGGTCAACGCAGATCAGACTGGGTAGGTCAGGGTCAACGCAGATCAGACTGGGTAGGTCAGGGTCAACGCAGATCAGACTGGGTAGGTCAGGGTCAACGCAGATCAGACTGGGTAGGTCAGGGTCAATGCAGATCAGACTGGGTAGGTCAGGGTCAACGCAGATCAGACTGGGAAGGTCAGGGTCAACGCAGATCAGACTGGGTAGGTCAGGGTCAACGCAGATCAGACTGGGTAGGTCAGGGTCAACGCAGATCAGACTGGGTAGGTCAGGGTCACCGCAGATCAGACTGGGTAGGTCAGGGTCAACGCAGATCAGACTGGGTAGGTCAGGGTCACCGCAGATCAGACTGGGTAGGTTAGGGTCAACGCAGATCAGACTGGGTAGGTCAGGGTCAACGCAGAACAGACTGGGTAGGTCAGGGTCAACGCAGATCAGACTGGGTAGGTCAGCGTCAACGCAGATCAGACTGGCTAGGTTAGGGTCAACGCAGATCAGACTGGGTAGGTTAGGGTCAACGCAGATCAGACTGGGTAGGTTAGCGTCAACGCAGATCAGACTGGGTAGGTTAGGGTCAACGCAGATCAGACTGGGTAGGATAGGGTCAACGCAGATCAGACTGGGTAGGTTAGGGTCAACGTAGATCAGACTGGGTCGGTTAGGGTCAACGCAGATCAGACTGGGTAGGTTAGGGTCAACGCAGATCAGACTGGGTAGGTTAGGGTCAACGCAGATCAGACTGGGTAGGTTTGGGTCAACGCAGATCAGACTGGGTAGGTTAGGGTCAACGCATATCAGACTGGGTAGGTTAGGGTCAACGCAGATCAGACTGGGTAGGTTAGGGTCAACGCAGATCAGACTGGGTAGGTTAGGGTCAACGCAGATCAGACTGGGTAGGTTAGGGTCAACGCAGATCAGACTGGGTAGGTTATATACAGTACAGTGTTGTATACAGTACAGTGTTATATACAGTACAGTGTTATCTACAGTACAGTGTTATCTACAGTACGAATACAGTACAGTGTTATATACAGTACAGTGTTATAATCAGTACAGTGTTATCTACAGTACGAATACAGTACAGTGTTGTATACAGTACAGTGTTATAATCAGTACAGTGTTATCTACAGTACGAATACAGTACAGTGTTTTATACAGTACAGTGTTATATACAGTACAGTGTTATAATCAGTACAGTGTTGTCTACAGTACAGTGTTGTATACAGTACAGTGTTGTATACAGTACAGTGTTGTATACAGTACAGTGTTGTATACAGTACAGTGTTGTCTACAGTACAGTGTTGTATACAGTACAGTGTTGTATACAGTACAGTGTTATAATCAGTACAGTGTTATAATCAGTACAGTGTTATATACAGTACAGTATTATATACAGTACAGTGTTATATACAGTACAGTGTTATAATCAGTACAGTGTTATATACAGTACAGTATTATATACAGTACAGTGTTATATACAGTACAGTGTTATAATCAGTACAGTGTTATAATCAGTACAGTGTTATATACAGTACAGTGTTATATACAGTACAGTGTTATAATCAGTACAGTGTTATATACAGTACAGTGTTATAATCAGTACAGTGTTGTCTACAGTACAGTGTTGTATACAGTACAGTGTTATATACAGTACAGTGTTATCTACAGTACAGTCTTATATACAGCGGTGTTATCTACAGTACAGTGTTATAATCAGTACAGTGTTGTCTACAGTACAGTGTTGTATACAGTACAGTGTTATATACAGTACAGTGTTATAATCAGTACAGTGTTATAATCAGTACAGTGTTGTATACAGTACAGTGTTATAATCAGTACAGTGTTGTCTACAGTACAGTGTTGTATACAGTACAGTGTTATATACAGTACAGTGTTATAATCAGTACAGTGTTATAATCAGTACAGTGTTGTATACAGTACAGTGTTGTAATCAGTACAGTGTTGTAATCAGTACAGTGTTATATACAGTACAGTGTTGTATACAGTACAGTGTTATAATCAGTACAGTGTTATATACAGTACAGTGTTGTATACAGTACAGTGTTATAATCAGTACAGTGTTATCTACAGTACAGTGCTATATAGAGTACAGTGTTATATAGAGTACAGTGTTATATAGAGTACAGTGTTATCTACAATACAGTGTTATATAGAGTACAGTGTTATATAGAATACAGTGTTATATATAGTACAGTGTTATCTACAGTACAGTGTTATATAGAGTACAGTGTTATATGGAGTACAGTGTTATATAGAGTACAGTGTTATCTTCAGTACAGTGTTATATAGAGTACAGTGTTATATACAGTACAGTGTTATATACAGTACAGTGTTATCTACAGTACAGTGTTATCTACAGTACAGTGTTATCTACAGTACGAATACAGTACAGTGTTTTATACAGTACAGTGTTGTATACAGTACAGTGTTATATACAGTACAGTGTTATATACAGTACAGTATTGTATACAGTACAGTGTTATCTACAGTACGAATACAGCACAGTGTTGTTTAGAGTATAGTGTTTTCTACAGTACAGTGTTGTATACAGTACATTGTTAAATACAGTACAGTGTTATAATCAGTACAGTGTTATATACAGTACATTGTTAAATACAGTACAGTGTTATAATCAGTACAGTGTTATAATCAGTACAGTGTTATATACAGTACAGTTTTATATACAGTACTGTGTTGTATACAGTACAGTGTTGTATTGAGTACAGTGTTATCTACAGTACAGTGTTATATACAGTACAGTGTTATAATCAGTACAGTGTTGTATACAGTACAGTGTTATAATCAGTGCAGTGTTGTATACAGTACAGTGTTATAATCAGTACAGTGTTATTTACAGTACAGTGTTATATACAGTACAGTGTTGTATACAGTACAGTGTTATATACAGTACAGTGTTATCTACAGTACAGTGTTATCTACAGTACAGTGTTATAATCATTATGGTGTTATCTACAGTACAGTGTTATAATCAGTACAGTGTTGTATACAGTACAGTGTTATCTACAGTACCGTGTTATAATCAGTACAGTGTTATAATCAGTACAGTGTTATATACAGTACAGTGTTATATACAGTACAGTGTTATAATCAGTACAGTGTTATATACAGTACAGTGTTATAATCAGTACAGTGTTGTCTACAGTACAGTGTTGTATACAGTACAGTGTTATATACAGTACAGTGTTATCTACAGTACAGTCTTATATACAGCGGTGTTATCTACAGTACAGTGTTATAATCAGTACAGTGTTGTCTACAGTACAGTGTTATAATCAGTACAGTGTTATAATCAGTACAGTGTTGTATACAGTACAGTGTTATAATCAGTACAGTGTTGTCTACAGTACAGTGTTGTATACAGTACAGTGTTATATACAGTACAGTGTTATAATCAGTACAGTGTTATAATCAGTACAGTGTTGTATACAGTACAGTGTTGTAATCAGTACAGTGTTGTAATCAGTACAGTGTTATATACAGTACAGTGTTGTATACAGTACAGTGTTATAATCAGTACAGTGTTATATACAGTACAGTGTTGTATACAGTACAGTGTTATAATCAGTACAGTGTTATCTACAGTACAGTGCTATATAGAGTACAGTGTTATATAGAGTACAGTGTTATATAGAGTACAGTGTTATCTACAATACAGTGTTATATAGAGTACAGTGTTATATAGAATACAGTGTTATATATAGTACAGTGTTATCTACAGTACAGTGTTATATAGAGTACAGTGTTATATGGAGTACAGTGTTATATAGAGTACAGTGTTATCTTCAGTACAGTGTTATATAGAGTACAGTGTTATATAGAGTACAGTGTTATATACAGTACAGTGTTATATACAGTACAGTGTTATCTACAGTACAGTGTTATCTACAGTACAGTGTTATCTACAGTACGAATACAGTACAGTGTTTTATACAGTACAGTGTTGTATACAGTACAGTGTTGTATACAGTACAGTGTTATATACAGTACAGTGTTATATACAGTACAGTATTGTATACAGTACAGTGTTATCTACAGTACGAATACAGCACAGTGTTGTTTAGAGTATAGTGTTTTCTACAGTACAGTGTTGTATACAGTACATTGTTAAATACAGTACAGTGTTATAATCAGTACAGTGTTATATACAGTACATTGTTAAATACAGTACAGTGTTATAATCAGTACAGTGTTATAATCAGTACAGTGTTATAATCAGTACAGTGTTATATACAGTACAGTTTTATATACAGTACTGTGTTGTATACAGTACAGTGTTGTATTGAGTACAGTGTTATCTACAGTACAGTGTTATATACAGTACAGTGTTATAATCAGTACAGTGTTGTATACAGTACAGTGTTATAATCAGTGCAGTGTTGTATACAGTACAGTGTTATAATCAGTACAGTGTTATTTACAGTACAGTGTTATATACAGTACAGTGTTGTATACAGTACAGTGTTATATACAGTACAGTGTTATCTACAGTACAGTGTTATCTACAGTACAGTGTTATAATCATTATGGTGTTATCTACAGTACAGTGTTATAATCAGTACAGTGTTGTATACAGTACAGTGTTATCTACAGTACCGTTTTATAATCAGTACAGTGTTGTATACAGTACAGTGTTATCTACAGTACAGTGTTATATACAGTAGTGTTATCTACAGTACAGTGTTATCTACAGTACGAATACAGTACAGTGTTATAATCAGTACAGTGTTATCTACAAGCCTGAGGATATCTCACTTGCTTAGTTCTTGAACCTCCATTTATCTGTTGTTAAACTAGCTCAGATGAGTGGAAGGCCTTAATAGCTTTAATAAAAAAAGAGCCACGTCTCGCACACAAAATAGTCTACGTTACTGTTCAATCTCCTCTCCTCTCGCTATCTCACTCATCTGGCCTTGTCTCGCTCTGGCTCCTGGCTATTGGTTTTGTTGTCACTTAAAGTCATTGTTAAAACGTAACAGACCAGCCCTCATTGCCCGTTTCTGCGGCTGGTAATGAGTTGTGATCCATCTACCACACAGCCATTCATCAGGATAGGGAAAGTGACACGTTCTCTCTCTCTCTGAGACGTAGAAAGAGAATCTATTCCTAATCTGGGTGAAGTCACTACTAGACAGTCCTTAATGTCTTCCAATTTGAGAATACACAGAGCTGGTAAAATTATTACTGGAAAATTAATTCTGATAAATACCACTAAAAATCCATGAAAAATTATAAACCAAATCAATATGTATGTCAGCTTAGAGGTAAATGGTGGTTTCTTCCCTGTCTTCTCTCTGGGGTGACCCTGTCTTCTCTCTGGGAGGGACCCTGTCTTCTCTCTGGGGGGGACCCTGTCTTCTCTCTGGGAGGGACCCTGTCTTCTCTCTGGGGAAGGCTGTCTTCTCTCTGGGGTGACCCTGTCTTCTCTCTGGGAGGGACCCTGTCTTCTCTCTGGGGGGGACCCTGTCTTCTCTCTGGGAGGGACCCTGTCTTCTCTCTGGGGAAGGCTGTCTTCTCTCTGGGGGTGGCTCTGTCTTCTCTCTGGGGGTGGCTCTGTCTTCTCTCTGGGGGTGACCCTGTCTTCTCTCTGGGGGGGACCCTGTCTTCTCTCTGGGGAAGGCTGTCTTCTCTCTGGGGGTGGCTCTGTCTTCTCTCTGGGGGTGGCTCTGTCTTCTCTCTGGGGGTGACCCTGTCTTCTCTCTGGGGGGGACCCTATCTTCTTTCTGGGGGTGACCCTGTCTTCTCTCTGGGGGTGGCTCTGTCTTCTCTCTGAGGGTGCTGTCTTCTCTCTATGGGGGGCTGTCTTCTCTCTGGGGGGGGCTGTCTTCTCTCTGGGGGTGGCTCTGTCTTCTCTCTGTGGGTGGCTCTGTCTTCTCTCTGGGGGGGCTGTCTTCTCTCTGGAGGTGGTTCTGTTTTCTCTCTGGGGTGGCTCTGTTTTCTCTCTGGGGGGGCTGTTTTCTCTCTGGGGGGGCTGTCTTCTCTCTGTGGGGGGCTGTCCTCTCTCTGGGGGGGCTGTCTTGTCTCTGGGGGGGGCTGTCTTCTCTCTGGGGGTGAGCACCACAAAATATCTACTGCTTGAGCTCCTGTTCCTCTTATAGAAAATTAGCTTTAAAGCATTGTGGAGCTCCTGCACATAAATATAAACAGTCCCGGCACCCAAAATGAGTACCGGAACCCAGGGGCGCAACTTTTTGTTTTAGAAGTGGGTGGTGACATCATTTGCAATTTTTTTCCCACTCCTAACAGCCTACCCAACCGCTCAGAGGCGTCTGCATGGTCCTAAAGCACACCGTTGCTTCGTTTAGTATCACATTCAATGATAAAACTAGGGGGGGAACAAAAATGCAATTCCAAAATGTGCGTTCCCAGTGAAAGTTGTGCCCCCACTGGTCTAAGTCCCTGCATCGCAGTGCTAGCTGTGCCATTAGAGATTCTGGGTTTGAGTTCAGGCTCTGTCGCAGCCGGACACAACCGGGAGACCCATGGGGCGGAGCACAATTGGCCCAGGGTCGTCCGGTTAGGGGAGGGTTTGGCCGGCAGGGATGTCCTTGTCCCATTGCGCACTAGCGACTCCTGTGGTGGGCCGGGGGCACGCTGACACGGTCGCCAGGTGTATGGTGTTTCCTCCGACACATTGGTGCGGCTGGCCTCCAGTTTAAGTGGGCGTTGTGTCAAGAAGCAGTGCGGCTTGGTTGGGTTGTGCTTCGGAGGACGCTTGGCTCTTGACCTTCGCCTCTCCCGGGGTGAACAGGCAGTGGCTCGGGTGGTTATTGATCTTTTTGGGCTTCCTGTGACATCGGGTGGTGTAGGTGTCCTGGCAGGAAGGCAGTTTGCCCCCGGTGATGCGTTGTGCAGACCGCACCACCCTCTGGAGTGCCCTGAGGTTGTGGGCGGTGCAGTTGCCGTACCGGGCGGTGATAGAGCCCGGCAGGATGCTCTCGATTGTGCACCTGTAAAGGTTAGTGAGGGTTTTCGGTGACAAGCCACATTTTCTCAGCCTTCTTCACCACACTGTCTGTGTGCGTGGATCATTTCAGTTTGTCGGTGATATGTACACCAAGGAACTTAAAACTTTCCACTTTCTCCACTGTGGTCCCGTCGATGTGGATAGGGGGGTGCACCCTTTGCTGTTTCCTGTCCACGATCATATGCACTGTAGGTTACAGGTTACAACTAGCTACATACCATGTAGTCGAAGGCCTATTAGACTTTACTGCAAATGATTGTTGTTTGTTCCTGAACTGTCCGAATGACAGAGCTGCCCTCCAGCACCACCAGTCGGGGTAGTAAGAACACTGTGTGGCATCCTTACCTTTTTTTAATTCAAGCCAAATTAGTGTCCACACCTCTTCCAAATGAACCTCTTCTTGTGAACGTCTGTATTAATAATTTAGAGGAATAGTGGACCTAAGTGACTCCAAAATGTAAAATAGGCCTCAGGAGGAGTAAACACCCATCCAGGTGACTTGGCTTTATTCATGTTGTCCGATGCAGGTTTGATTTCACTGAGAGAGATTTGGGCTTTTTTAACATCAGATCCTGGCTGTCCTTTCAACCCCACGAAGGGCGTTCCCATCTCTTAAAATAACCACCATCAAGATCTGTTGCCTACATCTAACAGGCCTACTCATCACTTACTATCATTATTACAAGTAGAAGATTATCAATAGAAGATTATCAATTCTCACAATGGGGCTCGTTTAGTAAAGATAGATAAAAGCTGCATAAATGTCTCGCAAGATCACATAATGATTAATTAGCAATTCACATAACAGAACCCGGATATAATAGCATAGCATAGTAGGCCTATAGCGATACTGTTACACCAAAAACACTTCCTCATTTCTAATGACATTTTCTGATGGTTAGCTGACGTTCAATAGTAAATGATAAATAAATAATATTATCGTTGTTATATGCTTTGATTGAAACCAAACACAAGAAAGGCTATGTAGTGCGTTAACCCCATCTGCTCTAATTCACTCACCATAAGATCTGAATACGTATTCCCATCAACCTGATGGAGATCAAATTATTGGTATGCAGATACAGTTTGGACATTTCAACAGTATCTAATTATCATTCACGCTTGACAGGGATGATGGCCTATTTTGAAATGAGATACTACGCCTAACTTGGCGATTGAGGGTATTAACAACAGAACATGTTCTTGAGACAGTATGTGTTGGCCTAGGCAGACGTTGCGATTGGAGGATGTATTTTATGCATATTCTATGATGATATAGAATTATATTGTGTAGGATGACATGTTCAACAGGCTACATCTGTCGGTACAACCTTTGATTGAGGTAATGATGACGTCGTTTACCTTTTTATTTTGTGAATCCTCACTTTAAAAAAAATAACACCACTGGACATGTCTTAATGTAACATTTATTTAACTAGGCAGGCCCGTTAAGAACAAATTCTCATTTACAATGACGGCCTACACCGGCCAAACCCGGACAACGCTGGGCCAATTGTGCGCTGCACCACTCAGGAGCCCGAGGTCTCACCAATCAGGACTGGTCTACACTAGTATCACATCCTAGTGAGGAAAATGCACCATGTGACCAGCAGACTGTTTTAATGACTATTGTGGACTGGTGAATATGGTGTATTAGTTACTTTGATCATGTTTTACTTATTTAAAGAATACTATTTGTACTATTGTACAGGGCACCCTTCTTCCATCCAGCCCGTCTTCTCTCTGCTCAGCATAGCACTGGCAGTGCCCACAGGAGCCCCACCGATAAAAGGTGACAGGGAGTGAAAAGAGGACAGAGAGGGGGTGAGAGGGGGTGAGAGAGAGAGAGAGCGAGAGAGAGAGAGCGAGAGAGAGAGAGAGAGAGAGAGAGAGAGAGAGAGAGAGAGAGGGAAAGAGAGAGAGAGAGAGAGAGAGAGTTGTGGTGGGAGAGAGAGAGAGAGAGAGAGAGAGAGAGAGAGAGTTGTGGAGAGAGAGAGAGAGAGAGATAAAGAGAGAGAGAGAGAGAGAGAAAGAGAGAGAAAGAAGGCTAACTGCTAAGTCAGTGAAATAAGCTTTTATATCCGGTCTCAGGTCTGGGTATTCAGCTGCCTGAGGAGAAGACTGGGAGTGTCTGGGTATTCAGCTGCCTGAGGAGAAGACTGGGAGTGTATCAGTATTCAGCTGCCTGAGGAGAAGACTGGGAGTGTCTGGGTATTCAGCTGCCTGAGGAGAAGACTGGGAGTGTATGGGTATTCAGCTGCCTGAGGAGAAGACTGGGAGTATCTGGGTATTCAGCTGCCTGAGGAGAAGACTGGGAGTGTCGGGGTACTCAGCTGCCTCAGGAGAAGACTGGGAGTGTCTGGGTACTCAGCTGCCTGAGGAGAAGACTGGGAGTGTCTGGGTATTCAGCTGCCTCAGGAGAAGACTGGGAGTGTCTGGGTACTCAGCTGCCTCAGGAGAAGACTGGGAGTGTCTGGGTACTCAGCTGCCTGAGGAGAAGACTGGGAGTGTCTGGGTACTCAGCTGCCTGATGAGAAGACTGGGAGTGTCTGGGTACTCAGCTGCCTGAGGAGAAGACTGGGAGTGTCTGTGTACTCAGCTGCCTGAGGAGAAGACTGGGAGTGTCTGGGTATTCAGCTGCCTGAGGAGAAGACTGGGAGTGTATGTGTATTCAGCTGCCTGAGGAGAAGACTGGGAGTGTCTGGGTATTCAGCTGCCTGAGGAGAAGACTGGGAGTGTCTGGGTACTCAGCTGCCTGAAGAGAAGACTGGGAGTGTCTGGGTACGCAGCTGCCTGAGGAGAAGACTGGGAGTGTCTGGGTACTCAGCTGCCTAAGGAGAAGACTGGGTGTGTCTGGGTATTCAGCTGCCTGAGGAGAAGACTGGGAGTGTGTGTGTGTATGTGTGTGCTAGTGTGCTTTGGGAGGGTTTTCTGAGTTGGCCATTGCCACCAGAAATCAAGCAGATCAGTGTTTGGGTGACGGAGAAAGGAGGGAGAGAAATGGAGAGAGAGAGTCAAGGGGAGAGAGAGAGAGAGACAGAGAGGGAGAGAGAGCGAGAGGGAGAGAAATAGAGAGAGAGACAAGGGGAGAGGGTGGGCCACCGCTTGGATTTTCTTTTATCTCCTCAAGGCATGTGTGCTGCGCTTGCATCATGCAGATATCTGGCTTCATTTTTCCTCACTAGATGGGATTGTTTGGAATGGGATGCAGAAAAACACTGATGCCCTTTTTGACATGTTATACGACAACTAGGGTGTATGGCAGGTTTGTCTAATGTCCGTTGGTGGATTTGCATGCATGTATTTTTGCTGTGTGTGTGTGTGTGTATTTATGTGTGTGTGTACATGTTTGCATATTTATGTGTCTGATATGCGTGTGTGTGTGTGTAATCATAATAATTATGCTGAATCCCAAACCAATGGGCAGCTGTCCAGACAGTCCGTTCAGATCTTCGGCATAGTGCCTAAAGGGATGGTTTGCGGATTTAATATTTAGTGTGGGGTTTGGGATACGTGTGGTTCCTCTAAGACCGCCACATGTGATACACCTACTGCTCGAAAGCAGTTCCACACGCTCCCTTCCCTCTGGTCTGTCTGTGAGGTAATGCAGTCTCTGTTGCTAGGGGGAACAGAGGTGTTTCTGTTAGGCTTATCTGTCCTATATAAAGACTCCATTGATGGGTTTACAAATATTTTGTGGACTGACTGAGAATTCCATCCGTGGGTCACTGCATCAGCTATACTGGAGAAAGTGACTCCAGGACCTATTTGTAGTTTATGAATGCTGTTATGAATGCTGTTATGAATGTTATGAATGCTGTTATGAATGTTATGAATGCTGTTATGACTGCTGTTATGAATGTTATGAATGCTGTTATGAATGTTATGAATGCTGTTATGAATGCTGTTATGAATGTTATGAATGCTGTTATGAATGCTGTTATGAATGCTGTTATAAATGTGTAATAAATATGTTTTGAACAGTTCCAGGTTTATGACCACACTGGTAGTGATGAAGTCAGAATGTTGTTATGCGTGTGTTGCGTTTAGTTCCGGGTCCCAACATCCCAGCTATTTTGTCCTGTGATTTAATGTGACATATTGGCACAGCACCTCACCCTTTAAGGGTGGCCTGGACACCCTAAAGCTTGTTTACGTGTACTGACCCACCCCCTGTGTCGACCCATCACTCATCCATATATTTATATTTATATATTCTTATTCCATTCCTTTACTTAGATTTGTGTGTATTATGTATTTGTTGTGGAATATTTACTTGTTAGATATTGCTGCACTGTCAGAACTAGAAGCACAAGCATTTTGCTACACCTGCAATAACATTTGCCAACCGTGTGAATGTAACAAATAACATTTGTTTTGATTTTGATTTGACCCCCGGGATTCGGGTTAATGTATATACACTTGAAGTCAGAAGTTTACATACACCTTAGCCAACTACATTTAAACTCGGTTTTCACAATTCCTGACATTTAATACTCATAAAAATTCCCTGTCTTAGGTCAGTTAGGATCACCACTTTATTTTAAGAATGTGAAATGTCAGAATAATAGTAGAGAGAATGATTTATTTCAGCTTTTATTTCTTTCATCATATTCCCAGTGGGTCAGAAGTTTGCATACACTTGATTAGTATTTGGTAGCATTGCCTTTACATTTTTTAACTTGAGTCAAATGTTTCGGGTAGCCTTCCACAAGCTTCCCACAATAAGTTGGGTGAATTCTGGCCCATTCCTCCTGACAGAGCTGGTGTAACTGAGTCAGGTTTGAAGGCCTCCTTGCTTGCACGCTTTTTCAGTTCTGCCCACAAATTTTCTGTAGGATTGAGGTCAGGGCTTTGTGATGGCCACTCCAATACCTTGACTTTGTTGTCCTTAAGCCATTTCGACACAACTTTGGAAGTAAGCTTTGGGTTATTGTCCATTTGGAAGACCCATTTGCGACCAAGCTTTTAACTTCCTGACTGATGTCTTGAGATGTTGCTTCAATATAGCCACATCATTTTCCTGCCTCATGATGCCATCTATTTTGTGAAGAGCACCAGTCCCTCCTGCAGCAAAGCACCCCCACAACATGATGCTGCCAGCCTCGTGCTTCACGGTTGGGATGGTGTTCTTCGGCTTGCAAGCCTCCCCCTTTTTCCTCCAAACATAACGATGGTCATTATGGCCAAACAGTTCTAGTTTTGTTTCATCAGACCAGAGGACATTTCTCCAAAAAGTAAAGTCTTTGTCCCCATGTGCAGTTCCAAACCGTAGTCTGTATTTTTTATGGCGGTTTTGGAGCAGTGGCTTCTTCCTTGCTGAGCGGCCTTTCAGGTTATGTCGATATAGGACTCGTTTTACTGTGGATATAGATACTTTTGTACCTGTTTTCTCCAGCATCTTCATAGGGTCGTTTGCTGTTGTTCTGGGATTGATGTGCACTTTTCACACCAAAGTATGTTCATCTCTAGAAGACAGAACGCGTCTCCTTCCTGAGCGGTATGACGGCTGCGTGGTCCCATGGTGTTTATACTTGCGCACTATTGTCTGTCCAGATGAACGTGGTTCCTGCAGGCGTTTGGAAATTGCTCCCAAGGATGCACAAAGTCGATGTCTAACCGACTTGCCAATACTATAGTTTGTTAGCAAGAAATGTGTGGAGTGTTTGAAAAATGAGTTTTAATGACTCCAACCTAAGTGTATGTAAACTTCCGACTTCAACTGTACAAACTCCAGTCGTACTTTATCAAAAGCCTTTTCAAAATCAGCTATGAAAACCAGGCCTGGTTTCCCCGATATTTCATAGTATTCTATTGTTTCCAGTACTTGTCTCATATTATCTCCAATGTATCGTCCATGTAAAAAACCTGTCTGATCAGGATGAATAATATCTGACAAAACCTTTTTAATTCTATGCGCCAAGCATTTAGCTAGAATTTTTGTAAGAGGCAATTTTTTAAATGTATTGGATCTTTATATTTACCACTTGGATCCTGATTCAGTAATAATGAAATCAGATCTTCTTGTTGCGTGTCTGATAATCTACCATTTATATAGGAGTGGTTAAAACATGCTAATAATGGTCCTCTGAGTATGTCAACAAAAAAAGTTTGGTATACTTCCACTGGTATACCATCTAGCCCTGTAGTTCCACTGGTATACCATCTAGCCCTGTAGTTCCACTGGTATACCATCTAGCCCTGTAGTTCCACTGGTATACCATCTAGCCCTGTAGTTCCACTGGTATACCATCTAGCCCTGTAGTTCCACTGGTATACCATCTAGCCCTGTAGTTCCACTGGTATACCATCTAGCCCTGTAGTTCCACTGGTATACCATCTAGCCCTGTAGTTCCACTGGTATACCATCTAGCCCTGTAGTTCCACTGGTATACCATCTAGCCCTGTAGTTCCACTGGTATACCACCCAGCCCTGGAGTTCCACTGGTATACCATCTAGCCCTGTAGTTCCACTGGTATACCATCTATCTCTGTAGTTCCACTGGTATACCATCTAGCCCTGTAGTTCCACTGGTATACCATCTAGCCCTGTAGTTCCACTGGTATACCATCTAGCCCTGTAGTTCCACTGGTATACCATCTAGCCCTGTAGTTCCACTGGTATACCATCTAGCCCTGGAGTTCCACTGGTATACCATCTAGCCCTGGAGTTCCACTGGTATACCATCTAGCCCTGTAGTTCCACTGGTATACCATCTAGCCCTGGAGTTCCACTGGTATACCATCTAACCCTGGAGTTCCACTGGTATACCATCTAGCCCTGGAGTTCTACTGGTATACCATCTAGCCCTGTAGTTCCACTGGTATACCATCTAGCCCTGTAGTTCCACTGGTATACCATCCAGCCCTGTAGTTCCACTGGTATACCACCCAGCCCTGTAGTTCCACTGGTATAACATCTAGCCCTGTAGTTCCACTGGTATACCACCCAGCCCTGTAGTTCCACTGGTATACCACCCAGCCCTGTAGTTCCACTGGTATACCATCTAGCCCTGGAGTTCCACTGGTATACCATCTAGCCCTGGAGTTCCACTGGTATACCATCTAGCCCTGGAGTTCCACTGGTATACCATCTAGCCCTGGGGTTCCACTGGTATACCATCTAGCCCTGTAGTTCCACTGGTATACCATCTAGCCCTGTAGTTCCACTGGTATACCATCTAGCCCTGTAGTTCCACTGGTATACCATCTAGCCCTGGAGTTCCACTGGTATACCATCCAGGCTTTGATAAAATGTCCAATATCCTTGTCCATGTGGAAATTCTGTAAGAGTAATACATATGCCAATTATGTGATGGTCTGACTGCATTTTGTTCCCTATCAACACTTTTTAAACTTTCGGTGCCGGAGAGAGAATGACATAAGAAAGTAATCAAGACGACTAGCTTGATTAAGCCTCCGCCATGTATATCTCACTAGGTCAGGATATTAAACCTCCTCCATGTATATCTCACTAGGTCAGGGTATTAAGCCTCCGCCATGTATATCTCACTAGGTCAGGATATTAAACCTCCTCCATGTATATCTCACTAGGTCAGGGTATTAAACCTCCTCCATGTATATCTCACTAGGTCAGGGTATTAAACCTCCTCCATGTATATCTCACTAGGTCAGGGTATTAAACCTCCTCCATGTATATCTCACTAGGTCAGGGTATTAAACCTCCTCCATGTATATCTCACTAGGTCAGGGTATTAAACCTCCTCCATGTATATCTCACTAGGTCAGGATATTAAACCTCCTCCATGTATATCTCACTAGGTCAGGATATTAAACCTCCGCCATGTATATCTCACTAGGTCAGGGTATTAAACCTCCTCCATGTATATCTCACTAGGTCAGGGTATTAAACCTCCTCCATGTATATCTCACTAGGTCAGGGTATTTAAGCCTCCATATATCCACTAATTCCAATATATCCATGACATTCATGATTTCCTTAAGTGGCTGAGGGTGATAGTTTGTAGTGTGAGTGGGGAAGGTTTAGGTTTAATCAATTTACATTTGTTTGTTTGCATTTTCTTCAGCAATACCACACACACAAAGTTGTACATCAGTCTCTTTCCTTGAGAGGACATATGACAGTATATCCCATATAGTCTGACACATAGCTTTGCTATTATCATACATATCTACTATACAGTGGGGGCAAAAAAGTATTTAGTCAGCCACCAATTGTGCAGGTTCTCCCACTTAAAAAGATGAGAGAGGCCTGTAATTTTCATCATAGGTACACTTCAACTATGACAGACAAAATGAGGGGGAAAAATCCAGAAAATCACGTTGTAGGATTTTTAATGAATTTATTTGCAAATTATGGTGGAAAATAAGTATTTGGTCACCTACAAACAAGCAAGATTTCTGGCTCTCACAGACCTGTATCTTCTTCTTTAAGAGGCTCCTCTGTCCTCCACTCGTTACCTGTATTAATGGCACCTGTTTGAACTTGTTATCAGTATATAAGACACCTGTCCACAACCTCAAACAGTCACACTCCAAACTCCACTATGGCCAAGACCAAAGAGCTGTCAAAGGACACCAGAAACAAAATTGTAGACCTGCACCAGGCTGGGAAGACTGAATCTGCAATAGGTAAGCAGCTTGGTTTGAAGAAATCAACTGTGGGAGCAATTATTAGGAAATGGAAGACATACAAGACCACTGATAATCTCCCTCGATCTGGGGCTCCACGCAAGATCTCACCCCGTGGGGTCAAAATGATCACAAGAACGGTGAGCAAAAATCCCAGAACCACACGTGGGGGGGACCTAGTGAATGACCTGCAGAGAGCTGGGACCAAAGTAACAAAGCCTACCATCACTAACACACTACGCCGCCAGGGACTCAAATCCTGCAGTGCCAGACTTGTCCCCCTGCTTAAGCCAGTACATGTCCAGGCCCGTCTGAAGTTTGCTAGAGAGCATTTGGATGATCCAGAAGAAGATTGGGAGAATGTCATATGGTCAGATGAAACCAAAATATAACTTTTTGGTAAAAACTCAACTCGTCGTGTTTGGAGGACAACGAATGCTGAGTTGCATCCAAAGAACACCATACCTACTGTGAAGCATGGGGGTGGAAACATCATGCTTTGGGGCTGTTTTTCTGCAAAGGGACCAGGACGACTGATCCGTGTAAAGGAAAGAATGAATGGGGCCATGTATCGTAAGATTTTGAGTGAAAACCTCCTTCCATCAGCAAGGGCATTGAAGATGAAATGTGGCTGGGTCTTTCAGCATGACAACGATCTCAAACACACCGCCCGGGCAACGAAGGAGTGGCTTCGTAAGAAGCATTTCAAGGTCCTGGAGTGGCCTAGCCAGTCTCCAGATCTCAACCCCATAGAAAATCTTTGGAGGGAGTTGAAAGTCCATGTTGCCCAGCAACAGCCCCAAAACATCACTGCTCTAGAGGAGATCTGCATGGAGGAATGGGCCAAAATACCAGCAACAGTGTGTGAAAACCTTGTGAAGACTTACAGAAAACGTTTGACCTCTGTCATTGCCAACAAAGGGTATATAACAAAGTATTGAGATAAACTTTTGTTATTGACCAAATACTTATTTTCCACCATAATTTGCAAATAAATTCATTAAAAATCCTACAATGTGATTTCCTGGATTTTTTTCCCTCATTTTGTCCGTCATAGTTGAAGTGTACCTATGATGAAAATTACAGGCCTCTCTCATCTTTTTAAGTGGGAGAACTTGCACAATTGGTGGCTGACTAAATACTTTTTTTGCCCCACTGTATGTACCGTACCAGTCAACAGTTTGGACAAACCTACTCAATCAACGGTTTTTCTTTATTTTTTTACAATTTTCTACATTGTAGAATAATAATGAAGACATCAAAACTATGAAATAACACTTATGGAATCATTTAGTAACCAAAAAAGTGTTCAACAAATATTTGAGATTCTTCATAGTAGCCACCTTTTGCCTTGATGACAGCTTTGCACACTCATGGCATTCTCTCAACCAACTTCACCTGGAATGCTTTTTCAACAGTCTTGAAGGAGTTCCCACATATGCTGCGCACTTGTTGGCTGCTTTTCCTTCACTCTAAGGTCCAAATCATCCCAAGCCATCTGAATTGGGTTGAGGTAAGGTGATTGTGGAGCAGGTAGCCTAGTGCTTAGAGCAGGTAGCCTAGTGGTTATAGCAGGTAGCCTAGTGGTTAGAGCAGGTAGCCTAGTGGTTAGAGCTGGTAGCCTAGTGGTTAGAGCGTTGGGCCATTAACCGAAAGGTTGCTGGATTTAATCCCTGAGCTGTCAAGGTACACATCTGTCGTTCTGCTCCTGAGCAAGGCAGTTAAACCACTGTTCCCCGGGCGCCGAACACGTGGATGTCGATAAGGCACCGACCCCCCCCGCACCTCTCTGATTCAGAGGGGTTGGGTTAAATGCGGAAGACACATTTCAGTTGAATGCATTCAGTTGTACAACTGACTAGGTATCCCCTCTTTCCCCAGATCATTGGAGCCTGAGAACACATAACAGAGCGACTGCTGTTAAATGAGCCCTTTTCCTAGAACAGCGATTTCCCAATAAAATGCTTGAGTTACTGGACACCTGTCTGTGACTGCTGACCCGGGGTCTGTTGATAGGGGCCGTATTGTCCTCCGTCCCTTCAGCAGCATGGCATCAGGTGCACTTGAGCAGAGTGCACACACAGACACACTAATACACACACACCTGCCACTCCTAGTCTGTCGATAAGCCCCAATGGGCAATGTGTGGCCAAATGTAGACACCACCAGTGTCCCAGTGTCAATGGGTTTCCCACTGAGTATTACAGAGACACACACACACAAAGACCCCCCCCCCCCCCTCTTCCACACACACACGCATAGACCCACACACAAAGACCCCCCCCCCCTCTTCCACACACACACGCAAAGACCCACACACAAAGACCCCCCCCCCCCCCCATCTTCCACATACACACACACAAAGAACCATCCACACACACACGTAAGCTGCACACCAATCTGCCTGTCAGTGAGGCTCATAAATCAAGGTATTTAAGGCAGTGTGTGTTTGGAGCAGTGAATACAGGCCTCATTAGAATTCTGGTCAGGGGTAGGCTACGGGACTCTGTCTGGCCTTACAGCTGCATGGGGAACAGGAGGAATTTGGGGGACAGTGAATGACTCTTAAGATTAAAATGAAATCTAATGTTTTAACATTTATAATAGAAGAGCATCCTGAAACGAGATGGAATCCCTTAAGTACTCCAAATGTAACTGTCCATAAATAGACCGTCTGTAGTAGCAAAGTGAGTCATCTGAAGATTATCTGTGACTATAACAGATAAACAATCCAAACCTTATTTAACCTCATAACACACAATAGTAGACAGTATGGGGCTACTTTTCTCTGGAACAGCCCCTGGTTGTTCTTTCTAGGAAGTAGCTGGTTCTACTCTTTCATCATCAGTCTGTTCCAGGAAGTAGTTAGTTCTCCTCTTTCATCATCCGTCTGTTCCAGGAAGTAGCTAGTTCTACTCTTTCATCATCAGTCTGTTCCAGGAAGTAGCTAGTTCTAGTCTCCTCTTTCATTGTCAGTATGTTCCAGGAAGTAGCTGGTTCTACTCTTTCATCATCAGTCTGTTCCAGGAAATAGCTAGTTCTAGTCTCCTCTTTCATTGTCAGTATGTTCCAGGAAGTAGCTAGTTCTACTCTCCTCTTTTATTGTCAGTATGTTCCAGGAAGTAGTTAGTTCTCCTCTTTCATTGTCAGTCTGTTCCAGTAAGTAGTTAGTTCTCCTGTTTCATTGTCAGTCTGTTCCAGGAAGTAGCTAGTTATACTCTCCTCTTTCATTGTCAGTCTGTTCCAGGAAGTAGTTAGTTCTCCTCTTTCATTGTCAGTCTGTTCCAGGAAGTAGCTAGTTCTACTCTCCGCTTTCATTGTCAGTCTGTTCCAGGAAATAGCTAGTTCAACTCTCCGCTTTCATTGTCAGTCTGTTCCAGGAAGTAGCTAGTTCTAGTCTCCTCTTTCATAATCAGTCTGTTCCAGTAAGTAGTTAGTTATCCTCCTTCATTGTCAGTCTGTTCCAGGAAGTAGCTAGTTCAACTCTCCTCCTTCATTCTGTCTGTTCCAGGAAGTAGCTCTACTCTCCTCTTTCATAATCAGTCTGTTCCAGGAAGTAGTTAGTTCTCCTCTTTCATCATCAGTCTGTTCCAGGAAGTAGTTAGGTCTCCTCTCCTCTTTCATCATCAGTCTGTTCCAGGAAGTAGTTAGTTCTACTCTCCTCTTTCATCATCAGTCTGTTCCAGGAAGTAGTTAGTTCTACTCTCCTCTTTCATCTTCAGTTTGTTCCAGTAAGTAGCTCTACTCTCCTCTTTCATAATCAGTCTGTTCCAGGAAGTAGTTAGTTCTCCTCTTTCATCATCGGTCTGTTCCAGGAAGTAGTTAGGTCTCCTCTCCTCTTTCATCATCAGTCTGTTCCAGGAAGTAGTTAGTTCTACTCTCCTCTTTCATCATCAGTCTGTTCCAGGAAGTAGCTAGTTCTACTCTCCTTTTTCATCATCAGTCTGTTCCAGGAAGTAGTTAGTTCTACTCTCCTCTTTCATCTTCAGTGTGTTCCAGTAAGTAGTTAGTTCTCCTCTTTCATAATCAGTCTGTTCCAGGAAGTAGCTAGTTCTAATCTCCTCTTTCATTCTCAGTCTGTTCCAGGAAGTAGCTAGTTATACTATCCAATGTCATCATCAGTCTGTTCCAGGAAGCAGAACCACACCGAGCAGAACAGTGTATCTCTCCAAACCAGTCCTCGCAGACCCCTCGCTATTCAACATATTGGATTTAGTTCAACCTTTCCCACTTAATCCACCTGATTCACCTGATTCAACTGGTCAATGACTTGGTTATTTGCTTACTGGTAGACTGTTAGACTGTTGACTGGTAGACTAAGGTGTGCTTCAGTTGGCATACATCAGATATGTGGAATGACTGAAGGTTACCAAGGATTGGTCAGAGAAGAAGGGTTTTAAATGTGACAGCTGTTTATAGGGCTGTGGTGTCTAGTTAGTCTCTTCTATAAATCATAGATCATGAGTTTATCTGGTGTGGTGACCATCTGGTTGTTGATGCCGTAACGCTGACTATGACCTTGTGTGTGTGTGTGTGTGTGTGTGTGTGTGTGTGTGTGTGTGTGTGTGTGTGTGTGTGTGTGTCTGTGTGTGAGTATGTGTGTATGTGTAACCGATATGAGGTGAGATTTGGCTCAGGACTCGTCTTCTCTGGCTAACCAGCCATGGTGGAAATGTCAAAGTAGTAATAGAGCCTTTACAGAGAGGAGATGTGTCTGTAGTACATACACAGTGTGTAGGGCCACAGTGTTGTCATCTCCTAGTCTGTGACTTGTCTGTTACCTAATGATGCTTACCTTATCTGTTTACATTGTCCTGCTTGCTGTGTTGTCATTATATCTTGTCTTTCATATTCCAATCGGTAAGAATGAGATTTTGTTCAAGTGCATATTATCATTTACTTCCTGTGTCATGATCTTATGTATAAATAAACATAGTTTTGTTCATGCAGCATTTCATTTGTCCTGTCATTACAGGCTGCAGTGTTAAACTGTGCCCAGTTGAGATCTCTGGAACGTGGCCCACTTTCTGCCCATCTCTGAGGACCTACGGCTCACTGAGCACAGAACTGTTTTGGGACAGGCATTTTGTCTGGCCACCCCCACTAGTATTGTTCAGGACTCAGCCAGCAGTGTACAGCACAAACTGTCCTCAGACAACTCTGCCAAGGGACATACTAAAGGGGACTTTTCTGACGTGCAAACCATATTTCATTTCAGAATTGGTTACAATTAGGTTACAGTTGAGATTATGGTTAAGGTCAGGGTTAAGGGTTAAGGGTGTGATTAAGGTCAGGGTTAAGGGTTCGATTAAGGCCAGGGTTAAGGGTTCGATTAAGGCCAGGGTTAAGGGTTTGATTAAGGCCAGGGTTAAGGGTTTGATTCAGGTTATGGTTAAGGTAAGGGTCAGTTTTAGATTTTGGTGAGTTGGTTTGCAAGTCAGAAAAGTCCCTTCAGTTTCACCCCTTTCCCAAGGCCTTTAGGGTTAGAGCGCTGCACTTCAGAACAATGACGTTTACAATTGACTTCCTGTTGAACTATTGACCCCTGCTGCCGTCTTGGACCAGCTGTCTGTTGAAAAGGAGATCAAGGAGATGAACCTTTATTTTCTTTATTCGTAGACGTGTGTGATTCTGTTCCTTTCCCTTAGAGGGCTGACATTATGCAATTCTGTAGCGTACCGTGGCCACCTTAACGTTACCTCTGTAGCCTGGAGGCTGGAGGCTGTACTTCTCTTCTCTATTGATGCTTGGCTGGACACTGATGTCTTTCATTCGCTACTTGCCTGTGTGTAGAGATCATGTCTCTACTGTCTGTGAGCCTCGGTTTCGGTAGTGTTACTCACAGTCGGGTTCAAATCGGGGGTTTATGAATACAATCGTCTCAATTTCACTGTCTGAGGAATTTTCCCTCACTTGAAGTGAAATCCTTGAAGGTACAGATCAGGATTTGAGTCACATGATGCCAGTGTCCATGACCCTGCACTCATTGCACTCTACCTAAATATAATAAATATGAACACTGTTGACGTGTGTACTGGCCTGAACTGTGTGGTCACACATACATACATACATACTGTACCTTTCATACATACATACACACACACACACACACACGCACACGCACACACACACACACGCACACGCACACACACACACACACACACATGCACACATACATACATAGAGAGAGAGAGGACAATGAACGCCCTCTGTCCCTGACAGGTAGGGGTTAAGTCCGACTTGCTCGCTCTCATGTTGCAGGGTGAAGGATGGTCACATTTTATTCTGGCAGATGGAGAGAGAGAGGACGGGAGTGTTTCTGGGAGAGGGGAAGTACTGACTGACAGATGGAGAGAGAGGGGAAGTACTGACTGACAGATGGAGAGAGAGGGGAAGTACTGACTGGCAGATGGAGAGAGAGGGGACGGGAGTGTTTGTGGGACAGGGGAAGTACTGACTGGCAGATGGAGAGAGAGGGGAAGTACTGACTGGCAGATGGAGAGAGAGGGGACGGGAGTGTTTGTGGGAGAGTGGACGGGAGTGTTTGTGGGAGAGGGTAAGTACTGACTGGCAGATGGAGAGAGAGGGTAAGTACTGACTGACAGATGGAAAGAGAGGGGAGGCACTGACTGACAGATGGAGAGAGAGGGGACGGGAGTGTTTGTGGGAGAGGGGACGGGAGTGTTTGTGGGAGAGGGGACGGGAGTGTTTGTGGGAGAGGGGAAGTACTGACTGGCAGATGGAGAGAGAGGGGACGGGAGGGTTTGTGGGAGAGGGGACGGGAGTGTTTGTGGGAGAGGGGACGGGAGTGTTTGTTGGAGAGGGGACGCACTGACTGGCAGATGGATAGAGAGGGGACGGGAGTGTTTGTGGGAGAGGGGAGGTACTGACTGGCAGATGGAGAGAGAGGGGAAGTACTGACTGGCAGATGGAGAGAGAGGGGATGGGAGTGTTTGTGGGAGAGGGGACGGAAGTGTTTGTGGGAGAGGGGAAGTACTGACTGGCAGATGGAGAGAGAGGGGAAGTACTGACTGACAGATGGAGAGAGAGGGGAGGCACTGACTGACAGATGGAGAGAGAGGGGAAGTACTGACTGACAGATGGAGAGAGAGGGGAGGCACTGACTGACAGATGGAGAGAGAGGGAACGGGAGTGTTTGTGGGAGAGGGGAAGTACTGACTGGCAGATGGAGAGAGAGGGGAGGCACTGACTGACAGATGGAGAGAGAGGGGAGGCACTGACTGACAGATGGAGAGAGAGGGGACGGGAGTGTTTGTGGGAGAGGGGATGGGAGTGTTTGTGGGAGAGGGGACGGGAGTGTTTGTGGGAGAGGGGAAGTACTGACTGACAGATGGAGAGAGAGGGGATGGAGTGTTTGTGGGAGAGGGGATGGGAGTGTTTGTGGGAGAGGGGACGGGAGTGTTTGTGGGAGAGGGGAAACACAGACTGACAGATGGAGAGAGAGGGGATGGGAGTGTTTGTGGGAGAGGGGAAACACTGACTGACAGATGGCGAGAGAGGGGATGGGAGTGTTTGTGGGAGAGGGGAAACACTGACTGACAGATGGAGAGAGAGGGGATGGGAGTGTTTGTGGGAGAGGGGAAGTACTGACTGACAGATGGAGAGAGAGGGGAAGTACTGACTGACAGATGGAAAGAGAGGGGAGGCACTGACTGACAGATGGAGAGAGAGGGGACGGGAGTGTTTGTGGGAGAGGGGACGGGAGTGTTTGTGGGAGAGGGGAAGTACTGACTGGCAGATGGAGAGAGAGGGGACGGGAGGGTTTGTGGGAGAGGGGACGGGAGTGTTTGTGGGAGAGGGGACGGGAGTGTTTGTTGGAGAGGGGACGCACTGACTGGCAGATGGATAGAGAGGGGACGGGAGTGTTTGTGGGAGAGGGGAGGTACTGACTGGCAGATGGAGAGAGAGGGGAAGTACTGACTGGCAGATGGAGAGAGAGGGGATGGGAGTGTTTGTGGGAGAGGGGACGGGAGTGTTTGTGGGAGAGGGGAAGTACTGACTGGCAGATGGAGAGAGAGGGGAAGTACTGACTGACAGATGGAGAGAGAGGGGAGGCACTGACTGACAGATGGAGAGAGAGGGGAAGTACTGACTGACAGATGGAGAGAGAGGGGAGGCACTGACTGACAGATGGAGAGAGAGGGAACGGGAGTGTTTGTGGGAGAGGGGAAGTACTGACTGGCAGATGGAGAGAGAGGGGAGGCACTGACTGACAGATGGAGAGAGAGGGGAGGCACTGACTGACAGATGGAGAGAGAGGGGACGGGAGTGTTTGTGGGAGAGGGGATGGGAGTGTTTGTGGGAGAGGGGACGGGAGTGTTTGTGGGAGAGGGGAAGTACTGACTGACAGATGGAGAGAGAGGGGATGGAGTGTTTGTGGGAGAGGGGATGGGAGTGTTTGTGGGAGAGGGGAAACACAGACTGACAGATGGAGAGAGAGGGGATGGGAGTGTTTGTGGGAGAGGGGACGCACTGACTGGCAGATGGATAGAGAGGGGACGGGAGTGTTTGTGGGAGAGGGGAGGTACTGACTGGCAGATGGAGAGAGAGGGGAAGTACTGACTGGCAGATGGAGAGAGAGGGGATGGGAGTGTTTGTGGGAGAGGGGACGGGAGTGTTTGTGGGAGAGGGGAAGTACTGACTGGCAGATGGAGAGAGAGGGGAAGTACTGACTGACAGATGGAGAGAGAGGGGAGGCACTGACTGACAGATGGAGAGAGAGGGGAAGTACTGACTGACAGATGGAGAGAGAGGGGAGGCACTGACTGACAGATGGAGAGAGAGGGTACGGGAGTGTTTGTGGGAGAGGGGAAGTACTGACTGGCAGATGGAGAGAGAGGGGAGGCACTGACTGACAGATGGAGAGAGAGGGGAGGCACTGACTGACAGATGGAGAGAGAGGGGACGGGAGTGTTTGTGGGAGAGGGGATGGGAGTGTTTGTGGGAGAGGGGACGGGAGTGTTTGTGGGAGAGGGGAAGTACTGACTGACAGATGGAGAGAGAGGGGATGGAGTGTTTGTGGGAGAGGGGATGGGAGTGTTTGTGGGAGAGGGGACGGGAGTGTTTGTGGGAGAGGGGAAACACAGACTGACAGATGGAGAGAGAGGGG